>NW_014556992.1:421-18307 GCF_001313825.1 Dinoponera quadriceps | reverse complement strand
TATATATATATATGTATACTACAACTGTACTTCTCTCGACATTGTTGATCGATATTTAAGCGTTATGTACAATTAAGGTACGTCTAGACCTGTGACTACCTTCGTATAAAATATGCTTAGGTTCTGCAAAAGGTAGCTTTGGGATTATCAATGATACCTGTTTATTTAAGTGAGCGATCAAAGTAAATTATGTACACATTCTCATCAACATATGATTTAATATAATCACACGTAATCTACCTAAGCAATACTTAACAATAAATAATTGGGTACATTTAGATCGCACGAAGTATTGAAAATTTTGAATATTGTCATCTAGTGTATTATTAGTATCATTATTGTATTTGATAATTGAAAAGAAAACACACCGTTCCGCATAATTTACAAACAACATCAAATAAGCTTTTTAAAGAGCTCATCTTCCTATGTTGATAACCGAATGATGTAAGATGAACCGCTACTTTCTCTCTCTCTCTCTCTCTCTCTCTCTCTCTCTCTCTCTCTCTCTCTCTCTCTCACACACACACACACTTTCTCTCTTTTTTCTTTCTTCGTATAAATATCGCGATCGGATGAACGCGAATTTATCTTATTCCTAAACAAAAAACAAATCACTTTTATTTTCAACCGAACCGTTCCGAGTTCAGAGTTATGCGATGCTAAACAATCTATGGAAAAGATTCTACGTATTTTTTCTTTGTGCAGCATTCACGTTCCTTCAGTACTTAGTATTGTTATCAGATTCTGCATCTACCTCATACACGAAAACATGCTCTAAATACATTCCCTTGGTGAAATTTAGCGTTGTAAGAGTTATCGAATTTGTATTAACCCTTGACTATTATTGAAAGGCACACATACTCTGCTTCACATCGTTTATAGACAATCTCGACTGATATAAATTGTCTTTGTCGTGTTTCGGTCTCGTAATATTTCTTCTTTGCCGCCAATGAAATTGTCCGTCACGACAACAAAAGTTGATCTCTATTAAGAGACGCTATTTCTCCCGTTAATGAACACATTTGAGGAGAATGGTTATTTGCGAAGCCAGTATGATTATAGCGGTCGATCATTCGTTCGTACAACGCCGTGCTAATCCGTAAGGTTACGATGGAGTATCGCGTGAATGACTTGAGAGGACTTCATTAATTGCCATTTTGAAAGTTTGCCGTGACTCGGTAATATGAAGTATCGATTAAATTGGGTGGACGAAGGTTTATCACACACTACTTATGGGTATAGTTATAGAGTGACACCTATATAAAGGTATAATGTACACTACAAAATATGCTCAGGATCTTTTAGAGACAAATGATTTTTGTGCTTTACCTTACGACCCTGTCTTTTGGATGCTTTTCGAGTAACCTTGGATTCCCTGGATTCTTGTTTATTGAGACCGAGCCGGAAGCGCACCGGTACCTTCGAATCAAGAGTACTTTCATCTGTGAAATAGAAAGAACACGATGATGCATTGTGATGAAGAACGCCTCGGTTTTCACTTTTAATCGTCCCTCTGCGTTCGTTCGTTGCAAATCGCTTTCTTCATACGTGTGCGCAAAATAAATAAGAATAGAATAAAATAGTAATAATATATTATTGATGTACAAATAAAGTAAAAATAATAATAAAGTCTAAAAAAAGAAAACATTTCAAGTCATTAACACTTTAATGGCCGCACTTCTACGCAGTCAAACGTCGCCAGGAGCCGGCAATATTTTTGAAGAATTAATTTAAAAAAACTTTATTAAAATTTGTTGTTTATATTCATAAAATCACTTGTTTACATTCATAAATCATCACACAGAGAGTGTGGTACTGGCCAATAATCTTCGGCGGTAGCATCACACACATGTTGTGTGAACGGCCATTAAAGTGTTAACGATGTTCCAAAATAAAACCTCAGGAATTTGTGTTAAGCGTACGATATATTTGAAAAAAATATAATCACCTTCGGAATCATGTAATTCAGTTACAGATCGATGTAGAACTGTAACCCGTCTAACTTCCTTTTGATTTGCTGCAAGGAAAGACGTATCGATCGTTAGGAATAATTTGCATGCAATCAGAAAGGAGGGAAACAAATTCAACTAAATATAAAATGATTTCTTGAATTGATCTATTCTCTGTTACTTACTTTTCTCAGTATTATCAGTATTAATGACATGCCTCTGATTAGCCTTGGCGTTATTCTTCACAACCCTGTGGAAAAGCATGGAGAAGAATGGATTGAGCGACATTATTGCGAGAAAAGGCGTAAGGATGTATTGCCCACAATTCAAAATAATTAAAAAAATATAAAAAAAATACAAACTGACTTACACTGCATTTAAAAGTTACACCAGAAGTTTGACAATAATTCAGAGCCTGGATCAAAAGTTTTCCACCTTAAAGGAGGTTGTAAGGTGAAATGAGTTTGATAAGAATTCGATGAAACATATATTGCATATACATTGAAATATTATCTAACTCATTCCTCCTTCCTTCGTTCCAGCTCGTACAATTAAAAAAAGATTAGCCATTCGAAAGCTGAAATATTTGTAACTAAAATTAACATTTTTTATATGTGTCCCTTAAAATTAGCGTCCTAGTTTTCATTTCTATTTTTAATATCTTCTAAATTATAAAAATCAGATTTTAATGGAAAATTACTATGGTATTAAAGATTTATGTGCAGGCATTATATACAAATTTCAGAATTATTGACCATTTCGTTTTGAAAAAATACAATACATATAATTTTTATCATTTATAGTAATACTCGAAATATATATATATGCACCTATTTAAATACTTATATACATTTCTCTATTATCTATGCATCTCTATTAGAACAACTAATACATAAAAATATCTTCGTATTTGTAATATATTGCATATACATATCTATCTCAATTTCGTTTCAAATATTTATTATTCACGATCCACCGACAATACGGTACTAATGGGCAATAATACATCCTTAAGGACGCTACGTAACACTTGGTTCATACTCACTCATTCACGACACCTTTGAAGGCCGACTGCACTAATCTGGCGGACTGAATGGGAACTGTTCTGTTCAGTCTTTCCGCGCGCCTCCTGCTGAGTTCCGCTCGCAAGTCTCCCTCTTCGTCGATCGCCAAGTCCTCGAATATAGCATCCACGTCTTCGCTCGGGCCGTCGGAGACGATCTCCTTGCGTTTCTTACATTTTTTGTCCTTCCCGATGCGCTCGGACAGCGGCAGCTCGTTCTTCAACTTCCCCACTTGATACAACTCCTTGTCGCGCTTCTTCCTCTTCTTCGAAGGCTTCTCCTTCTCCGCCTTCTGCGGCTCCACGTCGATACACGTGTTGAGGGAACTCGCGATAGCGTTCGGAGACGCGTCGTCCGCTTCTTCGAGCTCTTCAAACTCGTAATTCGTTTCCAGACCCAGATCCATGTCCTGGACATCGTACTCGTCCGACGGCTTGGCCTTCCTCAACCCGGTCAGATGAAACTCTATTGCTTTCGTTGAAGTCTCCATTTCGGTGCTCGCGGTGTGCTTCTTGCAGAGTTTAATCTTCTTGTTGGCGTTCACTGGATCGATAGGCCGCGTCGACTCGAACTTCTTTCTCCTCGCCTCGAGCACGGGATCGTTGATCGCGTCCACGGGCTCCTTTGTCGTTTCCACCGTTGTCGCCGGTCTCTCGTACGGTTCATCCTTCTGCTTCGACTTCACTCGTGGCACCTCCGGCGTCGTCGCGCTCTTCAAGGTCGGCGACGGCTCCCGCGCGTACGAGCCGGCCGCGTTATCTGGAGTGACGGAACGCGGCCCGTGCTTCCTGGGTAATTCCTTCGGTGACCACTTCGGCGAACGTCTGCGCCGAGGCGACGGAAGCCGCGGTGAATTCCTCGGCGACGACCACGGCGACCTGCGCGGTGTTCTACGCGGCGACGACACCTTGGGTGACTGTAAACGCGACGATCCTCTTCGGAGGGGCGACAGACCGGGCGACCTGGACGCTAATCGACGCGGCGACGTTCTCCTGGGGGGTGACCTGGGGGACTTGGACCTCGGCGATAGCCTCAGAGGCGAGAACCTCGGCGTGCGCGACCTTGACAAGCGCGGCGATCGGGAGCGCGAGCGAACTTTCGGCGTGCGCGGCCGCGGTGACTTCGAGCGCGACGATCTCCGCGGCGACCGAGACCGCGAGGAGAGCTTGGGTGATCTGCCCCTCGGCGACAGCTTCCGCGGGGGTGACCTCTTCGTGGACGACGTTCGATTCGGAGACCTTCGCGGCGAGAGTTTCGGCGACCTGGGTCGCGGCGAATATCGCGACGGAGACCTCCGCGGTGAGCGGTACCTCGTCGACTCTCTCGGCGATCTTCTCGACTGTCTCGGCGGGGATCTTCTGAGGGGAGATCTCCTCGGTGATTTCTTGCGCGGCCGCGACCTCGGCGACAACGATCTGCGTTTCTGGCTGATCCGGCTCACCACGTGCGGCGAAACCGATCTTCTCTCGCTCTTGACCGCAGTCAGGGACGAAGCGGTCGCAACGTTGCCCCTGTCCTTCTTGCCGGAGCAGCTCTCGTCCGGTTTCGCTCTTTGATCGGAGGCTTTATTTCCCTCCTCGTGCCTCGTCAGGTTCTTCCCTTCACTTTTACTCGATTTCTTCTCCTTCTTCTCTAACGGTTTCCCCACATTCATTTCTCGCTCCATCTCGTCCATTAAACGTTCTAGGCTGTCTTCCTCTTCGAGATCAGCCATTAGCAGTATGTCGTCGTCATCGTCGTTACCGTCTTCTTTTTGATCCTCCCCGTTCTTCTGCAAATTCTCTGTAACCTCCTCCGGAATTTCCATCTCTACCAATGGCTCTTTCGGTTCTTCCTTCGCTATAATATCTGCCTTCACTGACGTTGCGGCGCTCTTCTGCTCCTTCATATCCTCATCCTCAGAAGCGCTCCCATTGTCTTTGAAACGGTGAAATTTTGATATTTCTGAAAATACAATTATATTATTGTTGAACTCTTGTAGGAAGAAATAAGCGTGCAATCATTGGTATCAATATTTAACGCAATGTCCTAATATATCACGTATAAACAGGAAGAAAATTCACCTTGAGGGCATGATTCTACATGTGGCTCAGTCTTTTCTACTTTGACGGGATAAACTGTTTCAATTTGTTGAAGTGGTGTAGGTTCATCCACAGGAACTATCGCTATCAGGTTTGGATTACGAGGGCTCTGATAATATACATTCTGTAAATGGGAAGTGCAGACACATGAAATAAAAATGTAAAAAATTAAGATTACATATTCTTGAAATATTTTGACATAGTTAATCAAATATATGCATATAGTATGAATATTATGGAACAAAAGTACAATAATCTTGACATGTTTATACAGCAACCTAAAATTAAATTAGTAATACCTGTAATCTATGTTTGCATGATCAAAACTGATAAGTCCCGATATCGCAGCTATTAGTGTCACATGTCACATATATATGCGGTATAGATATAACATAACTATTTGTACAACATCGATAGTCGCATCAGCAGAAATTATTAAATCAGTCCTACGTTATTCACATAAACTTTGATTATAGAAGCATTAAGGCCTGGTTGCAATGTTATTTTGATTTTAAGTAAGACTTAAAACTTGAAATTTGTTGTACCAGAGCAGAAGTGACAGCTAAAGTGCTTTGAGTTTATCTAATTAAGATTAGTGCAAATTAAAGGCAGGTTTTGCTTTTACTTGAGTACAACAAATTTCAAGTTTTAAGTGTCGCATAAAGCCGAAATAACATTGATGCAACCAGGTCTAAATCAGTTCTAAGTTCCTGTGTAAACATAGTCATAGTTATCTTAATAAGTTGAATATTGTGTCGGCCAGTGGTGGCCCACATTGGACTTTCCATTCATGCTACCTAATGCTTATTTTACATTATCTCTTTCCTTCGGAATACTGATTTTTATAGTTTTATAAATATTATAAGATACATCTTATAAAGATACACAATAAAAATATACAATAAGTGCAGTGATCGTGGATTATCAGTAGCCTATATGGCTTGAATGAAGTCACCCGGAATTGGTGCGGCACTCAACATGTTAATATCGGCATACAAAGCACCTATCATACTTGTGAATCCAAATATGCTATGCAATACAAATAAGACTTACGCCATTTTGCCTTTGTTGTATTCTATTGTTGTAGTGAAAATTCCTTCTCATAGGCCGTTGGTATTTATATGGGATACGAGACGATTGTGTTACTTGTGGTAATATCGGTCGTCTGTTGCGCGCCGCATCTTTTGCCCGGATCGATTGTAGTGCAACCATCCTTAACGTTTCCAGATCTTCGTCGTCATCATCCTCAATTTTGATTTTTGATTGCGGAACTACGACCATCTGTGAGAGAGCGCACACAAATAATGAGATCTTACACAGGATATACAAGAAAGTTCATTCATAGTATCAGAGAATTGACGAAAAATCGGGTTTTTGCGACATCAACCGTCACGATCGCGAGAAACAAACGCAAATGAATAAACCATCGCAGAACACACACGATCGGAGTGTTTTTTGCTATCGAACACACTTTCGGCATCGCATTGTCACGGACATATTCGACGTGTATCCTCGTCGCTCCTCGACCGAAAATACGTCTTGACAAAGAGAAACGTCGATCGCGAATAGCGTACGTTCGCACGAATCCTGGTAGTGCAGGCGGCTTACCTTTTCGCGATAATCCATTTTATCGAGAGGAGTGCTGGGAAGAGTCGAAGCGTTCGCAATGGTCACGGCGGACTACGCCGTCCGCGTAAATAGTCTTTTACGTTGAGCGCACGCAAAACTGGCGCGCGTCACATACACCGATGGCACACGTCACACACATACTGCGAAGCGAAACATTCTCTCTGAAGAATTTGCGGATTCTTATAAATCACTCTCGCAACGAAAGTCGCTTGCTTCTCGTCGCCCCCTACCACACGTAAATAAAAATGGCGTACGTGAGTTTATGGAGCTGATGATCGCGGACTATGAACGTCCGTTTGATGAGAAACCGAGGGGAAAAGTGGCGCCTATTGCAAAGCCGCTGGGCTACGTACGGCTATGTACTTAATAGGTAGAGTTGCACTTAATTCATCAATCAGAGCGAAAAAAGCTAAGATTTCATTATCATGATTGATTAATTAAGGGCCGGCTAACTTCCTGGAAAGATTTCCTGTCAGGTAAATCTTGCCAAGAAGATGGAACA
The DNA here is from genome assembly GCF_001313825.1 of Dinoponera quadriceps. Lineage (NCBI taxonomy): Eukaryota > Metazoa > Arthropoda > Insecta > Hymenoptera > Formicidae > Dinoponera > Dinoponera quadriceps. The sequence goes on along the minus strand of NW_014556992.1, from coordinate 11,082 downwards.
ATCAGCTTTGAATGCTACTATATTGACAAATAGGATTTTCGAACAAAACCGTATGAAGGAAGATTCACATTTCGCCTGGCATCCAATAGGAGATTCTACTTTCTAGAGGTCTTTCTGGAGGTAGATGTCGCTTGTCGCACGACGAGTATTGTCGGATATGCCGATTGGTTGTCGGATAGTTCCTAAAATTTTCTCTAGGCACCCTAAATTTATAACTGTTTCTATCATCATGGGGTGCGTTCAGAAATCTTACTCAATAAAGTAGAGATTATTAACCAATCGTGATAAAGAAATCTTTGCCTTTTTTATCTTGATTAATCAATTAAATGCTGCTCTACCTGTTGAATAGGATTTCCGAACGCAGCCATGGTTTAAATTTAATCCACGATTTATTCAAAGGAATTATATTGGCCAATTGGCTGAATTAATCAATGCCGATTGGTCAATTCCGTTGAGTTAATCGTCGATTAAATTTAAATCGTGATAGTAGAAACGGGCACTAATTGGTCTGTTCTAACTGTTAGAACAAGACAATATATTCTTGTCTACTTCTAACTCATTACAGCAGTGCAGCAGTACAGCTAAAAAGAATAAACGAAACGGTGAATAAAAAATCTTGATTTCCAAGTAGTACGCCTATCATCGTATTATCGATGGAATGCGTAATTTCAAGACAATTCCTGTGAAATATATAATTGATTGAAAATGTAATTGAATGTGATTATTTCTTTGAACAATTCTTAATTTCTGGCACGATAATAAATAATTATACCACAAACTGTGGCCAAATTGGTGAGAATTATTCTTGAACATTTATATAACCTGACCTAATCAAACATTGGACGTCCACCTGTCGCATGCTTTATTTTATAATACTTTTTTCAGGTAATAAAACGGAAAAATGTGCACGAAATATTTTGTTACTCGTGGTATTATTCTTGTCTGTTGTATACTGATACTTGTGAGAATAATTTACTTGATATTCGTGAAACGCAACAAGCCCAGAAAAAGATCTCATCCTGCTAAAACAATGATAATATTAGGATCAGGAGGACACACAGCCGAAATGCTGCGTGTCGTCAGGCATATGGATTTTAAGAATTATTCACCTAGAATATACGTTTGTGCAGAGACAGATAAGCTCAGTGCAGAAAAGGTCAAAAACCTGGAAGATGGCAATGAAGATTACAAAATTATAGACATTTACAGAAGTAGAGAAGTACGACAATCGTACTTCACGTCAGTCTGGACCACTGTGCTCGCCACTTTAAATTCTCTTCCAATATTGTGGAAAGAAAAACCAGAGCTTATTTTATGCAACGGTCCTGGCACTTGCGTTCCCCTGTGTGTCGTAGCATTTTTATTCAAAGTACTGTGCATCACACAGAGCGTTGTTATATATATAGAGAGTTTCTGCAGAGTTAAGACCTTCTCACTAACCGGCAAGATTTTGTATTATTTAGCTGATCACATTGTTGTACAATGGATATATTTGAGTAAACCTGTATACAACAGAAGCATTTTTTTATAAGTAAAGGTTTCTTCATTTCTCTTAAGGTAGTCTGCATTTATTTTACCACCTATATGATTTTCAGAGAATGGCTCGCAGCACTTCTATGGTAACGGTTCCTTGGGAATTATTAGCGGAGGAATTGAAAAACATACCTATCGAGATAAGGCTGTACTTAGCATCGACAATCGATGTATTACGTGCATCTGACAAACAATTGTAAATATAAAAAATTCCTGGGTAATATTCATTTGGTTTGATTGGATTCATTGATAGTATTTGAAAGGTCTTTACAGACCGCGTATATTCATCAGATCTTTATTTTGCACGAATACTCAACGTGTTATATATATAAAACTTTCTTCCCACAAGAACATCAGAAAAATGGATAGGTACTTCGATAACGAAAATAGAAGCTTGTTTAGATCGCACATGGGAAATGTTGAATTCAGGATACTGGAAAGATGTCCCGGTAGAGTACAGATATAGTTATTCTCTATGCATTGTTATAAAGGTATATAAAGTAGTTATTAATACACTCCATATCTTATATCAGTCAAATATTTTTACTCATTAGCTTAACTAATTAATTTGAAACTATGCTCTCTCTACATTTAGGCAGTATTGTTAGAACTTCAATATGAAATTAATGCCGGGCATTCCACCGAGAAAGAAAAAAAAGCTGCATTAAGAAATATTATTAGCCAAATTGACAAAGGTATTCTATTAGGCGCGCCACTTTCCAGTGTGCCGAACTTATTAACAACTATTGCCGCGAAGCTGAACAGTTATTGTGGTGGTAAAGATTTCTGCGTTACTAATATACTAATATAACGATAAGTAAAGATTAGCAGATAAAATTATATACAATAATTCAGTGGTAATATTAGAAATCAATGATCTGCTTTTTGTGTTTCCATTAGACGAATCTAGTGGTGCAAATCTAGAGGAAATCCCAATTGACGGTGATAAAATTAACGATGCGATCTTATCTGGATTCTCGGAGGTAGCACATTATGAGGAGCCTTCAATGGAGTCATTTTACAGAAAGGTTTTTATGCCGAAATATCCGGCCGTGTTAACAGGTAAAGAACACGAATCGCTTAAAACTTCTTATAATAATATGTATTGATAAAATGACTAATTTTATCTCAACCTGTCTCAACATACAAAGTCATCGATTATCTTCTACGAACATTATAAATACGTTATGTAGCTCCTATTTACATAGCAATCTGATGATACTTTACACGTGCCTTCGCAAAATTGTCAAAGAAGACTATTAAGTATTTATTTCAATGTACCTCCTTAGGTTGCATGAAACATTGGAAAGCATTGGCATTGTGGAAGAATCCTGACTATCTATGTAAGATTGCAGGATCTCGTACAGTACCTATCGAAATTGGTTCCCGTTATACTGAGGAGGATTGGACTCAGCATCTTGTCAGTTTCTCTGAATTTTTACGAACACACGTTATCGCAAGTGACAGTCGAGTCGGTTATTTGGCGCAGCATCAACTTTTCGAACAGGTGGTCCAAAATACATTGGTTCAATATTACAAAGTTAATCAGTTTAACGCGTTCTTAAACATAATCCTAATGTATTAATATAAAATCTTTCGAAATTTTTCTCAGATACCAGAATTAAAAGAGGATTTCGCAATACCGGAATACTGCAGTTTTTCGGACGATGAGAATAATGACGTCGAACCACCTGATATAAATGCGTGGTTCGGACCTGGTGGCACAGTATCGCCCTTGCACTTTGATCCAAAAAATAACTTGCTTTCTCAGGTGATAAAATATAAATATAATAATTAATATAATTATAATAAATTACATAAATTAATTATAATATAATAATTTATGTATATATATCAATTATATATGTTCTCTTTATAAATATAGAATCACACTAGATAAGCTATTTTGTTGAATAGTTTTTTAATAATTAAAGATTGAGATATGATGTATTAAGAAAATGATTTAATATTTTAAGTATGTGTGAAACAGATATTTTCAAAAAAAGTGTCCCTTTAATCAGAATAATTATATTTGACTGTGGATGCATGCCAGTATTAAAAAGTTTTCTCCCCAACAGGTTTTATCTATAAATCCGTATTAAATTTATCATATGCCATAATATTGTAACTGTTCATGTTTTGCAGATATTTGGTTATAAAAGAATTATTTTATATCATCCAGACGAAACAGATAATTTGTATCCGTACAACACGAGGTTACTCAATAATACTGCACAGGTGGACCCAATAAATCTAGATTATAATAAGTGGCCAAATTTTTGTAAAGCTAAAGGCCTAATGTGTTGCTTAAAACCTGGAGAAATGCTTTATATTCCACCAAAGTGGTGGCATCACGTAACCGCCCTCACTCCGAGTTTCTCAATAAGTTTCTGGTGGAGTTAATAATCTTGTTAAGTAAATATATAATAAATTACTATCTGCGAGTATACCATAATAAAATTTCTTTCAATAATGCGAGTTATACTTCTTGTCATGTTATAAAACACTATGTATAATATACGTGCAATATTTTTAACATATAGTAAAATTGACGTAATTATTATTACGTATGTATGCTTTTTATATTTATTTAACTTACATATACGTCTATATAGTGCATATAGAGTGTCATCCAATCGTTCCTCTAATATCAAGGAATTCGAGAAAGATTTCTCATGAAATAATAAAGTAAACTACATAAAATGAAGCAAGCAGGAAAGGACAATATAAAATTTAAATCTAAAAGATAGAAAATATGCAACAAATATACTTTTCAATTGATTTCTCACGGATATTACAATTCTTAAGAACTAACCTTTCCTGAAGAGGTACTCTTCTAAATGATCTTTTCCCGAACAGATTTCTTCTGAGGTAGTTTTCTCTGGAGTAACTTTTTCTGAATGGAATGCATTTGAGCTAATATCTCTTGAATAGCTATTCCCTGAGGTAGTTTTCCTTGGACAATATTTTGTACTGTTACTGCTATCACTTTGCTCCGTTGGAATTACTTCTTCATTACTAGTTCCACCGAACTTGTTTGTAATTATTTCCTTGTTAATATCTTCATCAACCTTATCTAAAGTTACTTCTTTATTACTTGTCGTTACTCCGTCATCGATTTGCCTAAAAACGTAAATTTATATTTACGTACGTACTCTTTCAAATGAATATTTATTATACAAATCATACAAAATTTATTTTATTTACTTTTCGTGTTCGGCAAAGGTAATTTTTTTATTTTTCTTATTTTCCTTATCTTCCTTATATTCCCTACCTCTTTTCTTCTGCTTCCAGAACATCTTATCATCGTTTGAAATAGTTGTATTTTGCGGTGTTGAATGTACTAATTTATAAAATTGATTAATATCTTGCTGTTCGTCATATTTGATAAGAGTTTTTTCTGCTTCTTCGCATTCACTGTAGTTGGCATTATTGTCTAAAAAGTCTAGAAAACTTTCAGGTAGCTCAACCTATAGAGATGGATTTTGTGTGAGCAGAATCTGATATATATAATAGAATATTTAATTTACATCCTTCAAATATGGTATAAATTGAATCTATTAAATGGCACATAATTAAGAAAATTTCAAGTAAAATCACCATATGGAAAAAATACAGGAATACGAAAAAATACTGATATATTGTTAAAGAACTATTATTCTTCAATATTACACCAATAATTGTTTCGTAGTCTTGTAAATTTTTATGTATATATTTATATATATGTTATATGTATGTTTTATATGTATGTATACTATATTGTCAAATGATATATGAGACATAACAGCAATCAGCAAAAAGTTTTTTGTAGAATTAAAAAAGTACAATAGTGTATATGTACTCAGATATATATATATATATATATATATATAATAAAGGGGCATATTCTATATGTAATTATACAAAGTTTCTAACGCAAGTCCTGCTAACCTTATATATTTGTTATATATTTGTAGTTTATGTCAATATGAACAAAAAAGTCCTGTACCATTTTGCAAACAACATGCAAAATTTCGAATTATTAATTATTGAAAATGATCATATATAAAGGCTTCTTTAATTAACAATTCAGAAATTTGCATGTTATTTGCAAAATGATACAGGACTTTTTTATTCAGAGTAGTCTAATCTACAAGTATATGACAGCTGTTTTATCTAGCGATAAACATCAATATATTGAACTTTAAACTTGTCGCTAGGTACAACAACTGTCATATACTTGTAGATTAGGCCACTCTGAACAAAAAAGTCCTGTGCCGTTTTACAAATAACGGCAAATTTTTGAGTTATTAATTAAGGAAGCCTCTATACAAGGCCATTTTCAATCATAAATAACTCGAAATTTTGCGCAGTCGTTTGCAAAATAGTAGAGGACATTTTTATTCACATTGACTTAAATTATAAGTAGTAATGTAACGGTTGACACGTTTTACGTCAAACACTTTGTATATGAAACATTTTTTCCCGATATGGCATGTCAGCAGGCTCTATCGATAACGCAACTTAATGAAATTACAGACAGTTATGATTTTGTTGCGGTGTTGTAATTGAATCTGCTGCCAACATTTTACTTACTGGGATTTTCTGAGTTTCATAATCTGTAAACGATACCTTAGATATGTCATCTTCATTTGATTCTAAAGAGAGATGTAGAGTTTCAAAACATGTGAAATCTATAGGACTGTCCCTTTCCGTTTGTAAAACGCTTGTTTCAGGTACAATGCCTCTGACAACTGGCTTGTTCGTCGCTTCTATAAAGATAGTAATGCGAATTTAATTAATGTCAATTACAAAATATCTTTAAATATTGGCTACGTTCCTATATTCTGCTATTATTGAAAATTTATAGTTTATGTTACTTATATTATATTTTTAATACTGACAGTGAATATCGGAACGCAGCCATTGTCTAATGCTCTTACAAAAGGTCATGCGACTCGCATAATAAGAACTAGGAATAAAAAAATATCAAACAATATTTAAGCAATATTTACGAAAAACAGAGGACAAAATCGTTTTTCTTTTGATCTTACTTTTGTAAGATATTTTAATACGATTTCACTATTATTTGTAAAAACTATGAAATAATGTGCACAAATGAAAGTGAAGAGAATGTGCACAAATTCAGGAAGTATTACCGAGTGATCATACATCAATAATAACCGTGCAGGTTAATATTAGTCTGCACCAATATTAGTGAAACAAATTATTATCGAAAGATTATATCGACATTATATGGAAAATGCCGTTATACTTTTTATTACGACTTTAATTTTTTTAATATTTTAATTAGAAATCTGGCTGACACAAAAAGCGTCCTGGTAAGCAATTGATAATGCTAATATGTTTTTTTATTTTCACTCATTCGTGAGATGTTTTGAGAATATATTTCTTATCACAATGATAAGTTACCAATTTCATACGTCGTTTCTGCTTTTTGTTGAATAATCAATAAATAATAAATCAATAATAACGCGTGCGTTAGAACGCGATTAGAAAATTCTAATAAATTGCTTTGCTTAAGGCTATTATTCCGGTCTGTGTGCTTGATGTACACTATCATGTCGCATCTTTTATAATAAAATAAAATTTCTATATAAAATATGCCATTGTGTTTATGAATCACTTTACCATGTACAGCAGTTTGGTCGTCACTGCTAACATTTGTCTTATAATATTCATGTTTAAGAGGTTTGTATTTGCTTGACAACATATCTGGCGAGATAGATGAAATATCTAGGCTCCACTTTTCTATTAATTTGTTATAAAAGTCCACCAACATGTCGTTCACGAATATAGACAAAGTCGTGGTAGAATGTATGGGTGCCTTATATTCCATCCACGGTATGTCGTTGCTTCTATTAATAAATTCTTTATTTTTTAACTGAATATTTATTTGCGTGTACAATTCCTAAAAAAATATCAACATTGAAATTATATGCAAGTCTTATATATATTTGATAAGTAAACATTTATGGTGTCCGGTAAAAAATTTTCATGCGGATCAAATACATGTACACTTATATATACATGCATATGTGTGTACATGTTTATGTATATATGCATTAGTGCACATTCAATTGTTTTATCAATGTTAAAATTAATGAATTAATTATCTTAACTGTCAAACTAGATTCGTAAGATTCAAATCTGTGTTCATTATTGAAAAATCTTATCATAAACATTATTATCAATAATACTAGTGTCACTTTTATCACGTTTAATATCGTACAACTCGTTTTATAGGATAAAACAAACTAGGCAGCATACCTGACAATCTTTCAACTCATTATTCAAGAAATTGATATTATCTTGCCAAAATTGTAAGGTTTCCATCATGTGCATGTCATTTCCCAAAATTTGTTCAAACGTAGCCTTTATTGCAGTCATTGTATTAAGTGTAATTTCGTAAAAATATTTGATCCTGTAAGCATGAAATATCAGTTAGTAAAAAATTGTGTCTATTACATTAGCACTATTTGATAACAGAGCAGCATTCGTATAAACGTACTTCTCTATTGAGATCTTAGTTTTTTCGTATTGGTCGTCCAAACGTCTCTCGAACATTTGTTTTTTAAAACTGAAATACTCCTTATGTATGAGTCTGCAAAACACAAGCATTTTGTGATATTTTTGGTAATATTGGGAAATAACGCGTTTGAAATGCCGTTGCCGTCACAAGTTACTTTTTCCAATAATAGCTTGGTAATGGCGATATTTTTTCTCTTTTTCGTTAATAACATTAACAGCAACATGATTACATTCTTCAGTGAGGATAACGAGTCACTTTGTATTTTACGTTTAATTTTACGCTGTACACGTAAAAGATACATACCGCTGCGATTTTTATGCGCGCGTGTGCGTAAGTATATGTAGGAAAAATAGCAGTTGCGAGATATCATAATAGAATGATAATAAAAATTATTTAAACACTAACGTGTATAGGACGTAAATACAAATTTGTGCGTGTAACAATTGCGCAGCGGTAACTCTTATTCTGAGATTCGTGGAAAAGAAATCCACGAAAATGGAAATAAAGAGATAAAAAAAGCACACAAACGGAGCCGATATACGGAAAAAAATTATCGATTCAAGACTTATATTCTCTTTATATAAACAAGAAAACATAATTTTATGTGGAGATAAAACTTGTTTACATGAAGAAATTCTATATAGTTCCACTAAAAATATTATATTCTTGTTATTCAAGAATAATTTTCATGAATTGAGAAAATAAAATATTGAGTAGAAAGAAAGATATCTTCAAACTAAAAATTGTATCAGATTGATGATATCGTTCTTTCTATAAAAAAATGATACTTTTTACATATAATATAATATATAAGTAAAAAATATATAGATATATTATAGACAAGTGTAGCTTACAGCGAGGTAACATGTTAATGACTATATATCACTTACTCTAATTGCTTTGTAACATAGGTCAACTCCTTCTGGTTTATCTCAATGTTTTTCAACATCTCGATGTTTCTTTGTTCCAATTTGAGCATAATCTTGTCCTTCTCGTTAGCAATTTTTTCCTTTTCATGCATTATCACTTGTTCGTAGTAATTTGTTAACTTCTGTTTATATTCCTTTCCAATCTCCGTAATTAAACGTCTAAATTCCTGCAACTCCTTTCCTAATATCCTGTTTTTTAAATTCATATCTCTTACTTCGAATTCCGCCATCCTTAGAGTAGTAATCTCGCTTGTGAGTTCTTCTATCTTTTTATTGAGATGTTCAATCGTCGATTCATTTTTACATATAATGTGTCTTTTCTCTTTTAGCTTAGCAATCGCCATTTTCAGTTTCGTATACAGAGCAAGATAATTCGTCTCTATATATGCACATTGGTCGCACTATAAAATAACACACACACACACACACACACACACACACACACACACATATATATTATAACTTATATATTGTTATCATATAAATGGTAGGAAAAAGACTGTAGTAAATTTACCTCGCCTTGCCGTGGTGGCTGACTCGTGACGATATTTTTTTCAGATTCTTTTTTCTCAGTTGGGAAGATGGTTTTGTGCGTGTCCAATACAATTTCTTTTAGTATATCGGCATTTTCAATTTCATCGTCACTTCCAGTCGCGCCATCTACCGTACGATCAGGCGATTTATGAACTGTGTGATTGTTATTGTTTTCATTTTTGTCATATTTACATTCGAACGATATCATTCTTTTAACAGAACGTTTTGAAGAATTCACTGCATCAAATGCTATTTCCTCGTTACCGTTTTCTTTTTGTTCTTCACTTTTAGATTGGTAGGCATGCTGTGTTTCATGCTTCGTATCACTAATAAACTTCCTTATGTTCTCATTCACTTTATCGATTTTGAGAAGTGCCTCTTAAATAGTGAATATATAAATTCGATTTATTTACCTTTTTATTCAAATATGAGTTGAAATGAAAGATATGGGGTTATAAGAATATTAAAGTACGGGACTGTCACTGCGCTTTTGTAGAAATTCACGCGCATCTACATGGCACGTGTATAATTAAGGAAATGACTATATCATAATGCGTAAATAAAATGAAAATAAACTCTCGCCGTGCAATCGGTGCGATATTTGTTGAGGGTCTATGAAGACGAGAGGCGTATATGTCTCGATACAATTTGTACACGTAAAAGAAAACATACCAGTTAGAGAACGTTTAATTGACGATGTCTTGCGCGGGTTTTTGCTTTCAGGTTTATTAGTTTTACTCTCTGTTGATGAATTAAAGCTCTTCATTGGACTATCGAAATCCGAGAAATACTTAAGACTGCTATATGTACATATACACATATATAAAATTAGTAATAACTATATACATATTTATTATTATATATATATCCATCTAATTTTATTACTATATATATATATATATATAGTATATACATACTATATATACTATATATATATATATACATCTAATATCTCTATTTTATATAAGATATTATAATAGTAACATATTAAAGATATATAAGGACATACTGATCTTATATATAAACAATTACTAATATTTGGTACATATATTTATAATACATATATAATAATTGATATATTATTGTTACAATATCTTATATAAAACAGATATTCGATGAATAGATTTTTAATC
>NW_014556992.1:0-304 GCF_001313825.1 Dinoponera quadriceps | reverse complement strand
TCGATGAATAGATTTTTAATCTCAACTTACATTTCTTCATCGGTACTTTGAGATTTTCTGTTATTTTTACACGGAGTGTCAGACTTATTATTATTAATAAGTGGATCATTCAATTGTTCCATTAATGTTGGTGTATTATTTCTTCGTTTGTGATGTTTGTCTCTTTTAACGCCAGAGCACTAAAATGCAAAAAAAGCACAAATATTTAAATTTATTTATGAATGTAATTATAAAGAGATGTAATTAAATTCGATGATTTCTTACGCTCGGTCGAGAAACTCCCGATTCGTTGGAAAATAAATCT
>NW_014556991.1:0-4274 GCF_001313825.1 Dinoponera quadriceps | reverse complement strand
AGACATTATACAAGGGTTTATTTTCTAATACATTTAAGAAAATATATTTACACATACAAATGTGGCCAAGACTAACATATAAGTGCAATGAAAAAACAACTGCAAAAATGTGAACCACAAGCCTAACTTGTGTTGTTTACGTTTGGCCTGATCTACATATTATGAACCTGACTCATGTTTCTAATATTTAGCCCGAATTTCTTACTACAANCAAGGGTTTATTTTCTAATACATTTAAGAAAATATATTTGCACATACAAATGTGGCCAAGACTAACATATAAATGCAATGGAAAGACAACTGCAAAAATGTGAACCACAAGCCTAACTTGTGTTGTTTACGTTTGGCCTGATCTACATATTATGAACCTGACTCATGTTTCTAATATTTAGCCCGAATTTCTTACTACGAGTCTCACACGATATTATAGGCTAAAAATTTAATTGTAGTAATTGAATCTGTGCTAGCGTGCTATATCATAATAAATCATAAATACATTACATAAATTTATAATTTCTTTTTTTTAATGACCAAAGATCGTTCAACAACAGTTGAAATAAAATTCACAGAGTTTGTCGATAAAAATAACGACAAAGTTTAAGATTAGTGTTGTATAAAAGTATAGCACTCCATTCATGCGTTGTATAAAAGTATAACAGTCCATTCATGAGATAAACTTATGAAATGATGTTAACGATATTAAACAGCGCACTGTTTCACTATGTTTTCGTATTTTACTGTTGTTTTGTGTTCAGCGGGTTACTATGATAATTGTTGCTTCTACGAAGGAGAGTAATGAGAAGGAACTTAAAGCTGCTCGATCCTATAATGACTTTATAATAAACAAAATGATAAAGATAAATTTCTGTTCTATAAATTGTTACACTTTGAATGTTCTCTGCGATATTTCCTCATCAAATTGTTCACTTGTATCTTCTAATAAGGTATGTAGAAATTTATGTAATAGTATAGCAGAAGATAACATTAAATTACAGATACCCTATTTCGTTGATATTCTTAGCTGCTATCGAACAAAATGATTGACTTCTCGATTTACAGGATATATCACAGGATATATAATAAATTAACTATAGGCGGAAATGCATCAACCCAAAAGAAATAAAAAAATTAGCCGTAAATTAACAGCTCCTTGTGAACATCATTTGATATCGAGATAGAAGAGGAAACGGAAGAGGCTTTGTATAAAGAGGTGATAAAATCTTGGGACTAAAGTGGAAACGCAGTGGATTCTCACACTAATATCACACTAGTAACATGTCCAATTCAATTCTGTCAGAAAAAACGTGGGGTATATTCTAGAAGAAAATCGTAATTTCCAAAATAATTAAAATAAATATGCACTAAGAAGCGTTGTTCTGTGAGCATGAACTTTCAAAACCCTCTGAACGTTCAGTCAAATTATTTATGCGGCAATCTGTTAGCCGTAACGCCCGATAATTAGCGATTCGGTAATTAGCGATAAGTCGCGAACAAGTTATATGTTTGATGTGGTTGATTTGAGTTGCACAAGTAAGCATACTAATCGCAAGATTTATGCTAGCGCTGCGGGAGCAAGCTATCCAAGAAGGCTCACTTCTCTTCGCGCTGACAGTTGAAGTATTCTTCATAGCTAGGTAAATTCAAACAGAGAGTAAGCTGGCGGAAAAACTGATCCAGAAACTGAACGATGTTCTGAGAATCGGTGACGAGATCATGAAAAATATAATAAAAACTAACAAGCCCATGGATGATCCGCTCAGATATTATAGTATAGAGTGTTCACCCTACATTACTGTGTGATTTTTACTACGGATTCTGATTGTCTTCGAGAAAGAAACCTTCTTTTACGAAGATTTGAGGATATCAACAACTTTTTCTAAACAATCTTCCTAAACTTGGACTTTCGTGCTGGGTAGCATTCTGATAATGATTGGCAACACTCACATCTTTCTGGAAAAATGTCGCTTGTATGTATACACTACCATATGCCCACTTCAATTTTATGTTTATTTAAAAAAATCCACCAATTCTAATAAATTTAATTGCTTTGCTTACTTTTTAAATGTCAAATATCGGAGAATCAAGAAATAATCAAACTGANGCTTTGCTTACTTTTTAAATGTCAAATATCAGAGAATCAAGAAATAATCAAACTGAAAGTGATGTTTTTTGCACGTCAATATACTTATGCTGATTAGCATATTTCCAGAGTTTATACCGTCCCCTTTGTTTACGTTTTTCTTTGTGATATGAATGTTGTCTCAATTTACTTTTTATATAATTGAAATGGGATTAGCTGTCACTTTCGGTCCTCGAATATCTAGTTTCCTTCCAAATCTCGAAGAATAAACATCCATTTATTATAACGAGTTGTCCGTGTGAGTGTCGTTAATAAAACTTGAACAATGCCAAAATCAAATTAACTCTCCCTTGAAGAGTGTTCTTTGATTATCGCGCTCCACCAAATTGGCAAATCTGACCGAAAAAATTCTGTTGAAATGAACATACAAAGGCGAACTGTTGAATATATCATCAAGAAATTTAAAAACCGCAATAGTTTAACCAACAGAAAACGTACTGGAAGGCCTCGAATGACGACATTAGCAGAGGACAGGAACATAGTAATTACCAGTACGACTGACGCCTTACCGCTTCAGAAATCACTTCGTAGATGAACTTGAATCGAGCTAACTCCATCAGCCCAATTACAGTAAAACGCAGATTTGCAAAGGCTGGATATTATGGAGTAATTTTCCAAATACTCCTTGCAGATTTTAGAAGAATGTTTTGGATCATTCTCGTGCTGGTATATAACTTTCTTGCCAAAAATACGTATCCCCGACGGCAACATTCTATTCTCAAGAATATTGAGGTATTGCTCTTTTTTCATTATTCCTTGAACTTTGTAGATCTTCCCGATCTTGTTGACGCCAAAGCATTCCCAAACCATAACAGAGCTTCCACCATGCTTGGCAGAGGGAACTAAACATGTGTCGGACATGCGCTCACCTGGTGGTCTGCAATGAAGACTCTTCTTATTGAACCGAAAACCTTAAATTTTGACTCATCGCTTCAAAGAAAAGATTCCCAACTTTCACATGTTCAGTTTTTATATTTTTTAGCCCATTTCAATCGTTTTTTTTATTAATAGCTTTTAAGAGTAGCGATAAGAAAGCCACTCTTAAAAGCTATTGATAAGAAAAAAAGATTGAAATTGGATAAAAAATTCAAAAACTGGACAAGTGAAAGTTGGGAATCTTTCCTCTGAAGCGATAAATCAAAATTTGAGGTTTTCGGTTCAATAAGAAGAGTCTTCGTTTGCAGATCACCAGGTGAGCGCATGTCCGACACATGTTTAATTCCCTCTGCCAAGCATGGTGGAAGCTCTGTTATGGTTTGGGAATGCTTTGGCGGCAACAAGATCGGGAACATCTACAGAGTTCAAGGAATAATGAAAAAAGAGCAATACCTCAATATTCTTGAGAATAGAATGTTGCAGTCGGAAATAGGTATTTTTGGTAAGAAAGTTATATACCAGCACGACAATGATCCAAAACACTCTTCTAAAATCTGCAAAGAGTATTTGGAAAAATTGACAAAAAAAGGAAAACTGGAAATAATGATTTGGCCACCGCAGTCATCAGACCTCAATCCAATTGAGCAATTGTGAGACAAGATTGACAGAAATATCAAAAAGTTATCTTCAACTTCTTCTAAACACCTCTGGAAAATGTTACAAGAGGAATGGAAGAAAATCACAACAAAAACGCTAAATAAACTCATTAAAAGTTTACCTAAATTTTGTGAGACTGGTATTCGAAATCGGGGCAACCATATCGATGAGTCAAAACTTTAATTGTTTTCTCTTGTAAATTGTTATTTTCATACTGTTTTTAATTGTTTTCATATATATATAAAGTATAGTAAAAAGTAATCCATTATTTTTGTATCAAATTGGAGGTTTTATTTAACATAGTTACAATGATCCGATTTAGGTCAAATATGCACCGTTTTGTTCGATAACNTTGTTGCCATTTCGAAGGTAATTTTATTATGCTTCTCTCATAGAAACCCTCGTCCCTATTGGCAAAAAACTGGAAAAGTCGATTTTCACAAGCTTCTCTTGAGGCGAATTTTCCACCATCAAAAACATTCGCCATAGACAGGAACAGGTGGTAACTACTTGGCGCCAAGTCCGGACTATAAAGTGGATGCAAAAGAACCGCCCAACCAAGCTCCCGGAGCTTCTGGCGAGTCACTATCGATGAGTGTGG
>NW_014556990.1:702-992 GCF_001313825.1 Dinoponera quadriceps | reverse complement strand
CTTTATCTCCATTTTTTTACAATAAAGCCTCAAATTAAAAAAAAAACGGGGAGAGCAAAGTTGTACACCTAATATATATATTGTGATGATACAAATTTTTATATATACTATACATACTATATGTATATACTATACATACTATATATACGAGGGGTGTTAAAAAAATAACGGGAATTTTTAAATTTCGCTGGTTTCGAGAGTCCGATCGTCAAAATTTTTTTTTTATTATGTTGGTATATATGCCCCTGAAGTATGATAAAATTTTCAGCTGTATTCATTGTTTACTTTGT
>NW_014556990.1:414-632 GCF_001313825.1 Dinoponera quadriceps | reverse complement strand
CAGGAGTTACTAAATGAAGTCAACGACGATGCAGAATTACTGAAACGTGTTATAACAGGTGACGAAACATGGGTTTACGGATATGACGTCGAAACTAAGGCTCAATCGTCCCAGTAGAGGCATTCTAGCTACTTCCATTCGCGAACGAAAATCGCCGAGCTCATAAAAACACGTCTAACCTTAGCGGCTGCCACAGACAAAGTAAACAATGAATACAG
>NW_014556990.1:0-213 GCF_001313825.1 Dinoponera quadriceps | reverse complement strand
GTTTTGTGACTTCGAGGGGCACATAAGATGGTGTCATTGGTTTGACCTTGGATAGTCGTTTGAAGATCACGTGAAGGTCACCTTTAATTTCTTAAATGAAAACCCCCATTTTTCAATGCATATTCTTGTAGCTTACCTCGAGACCTTTCCAAAACGTTATAATCAAACGTTTTTTTAATAAGTACTTTTCGAGTTATGAGGATTGAAAGTTAC
>NW_014556989.1:0-3393 GCF_001313825.1 Dinoponera quadriceps | reverse complement strand
GTTAACACTGATCGCTACTAACAGCAAATGATCGATTTAAATCGCGTGAAAAACGACCGGAATATGGAAAAAGGCAACACAAAGTCATTTTGCTCCATGATAATGTCCCATTACACACAGCAAAACGGGTCAGGGAAACGATCGAGGCGTTCAGTTGGGAAATACTAACGCATGCGGCTTATTCTCCAGACTTGGCTCCGTCCGATTATCATGTATTCGCATCAATGGGACACGCTCTCGCTGAACAACGCTTCAATTCGTATGAAAATGTACGAAAATGGCTCGATAGCTGGTTCGCTTCAAAAGAAGAAATGTTTTTTTGGCGTGGCATTCATAATCTGCCGGAGAGGTAGGAAAAATGTATAAATAGCAATGGACATTATTTTGTACAAAATATTTTTTATCATTTTCAAACAACAGACGTGTAATTTTTACAAAAAAATTTCGGTTTCATACTTCTACACCTGATACATACCCACGTAGAT
This sequence comes from Dinoponera quadriceps, assembly GCF_001313825.1. Taxonomy (NCBI): domain Eukaryota; kingdom Metazoa; phylum Arthropoda; class Insecta; order Hymenoptera; family Formicidae; genus Dinoponera; species Dinoponera quadriceps. The sequence goes on along the minus strand of NW_014556989.1, from coordinate 2,908 downwards.
CCGTTTTGTTAGTCGTATACTTAGCCGACTCAATTCCACAGCAATCAGATTTTCGAGAAAGATGCCTTGGTTGTAGAAATTCGGTTTCGCGATCAGCGCCTCCAAGCTGTATTTTCAGTCCCAGTGCGTAACGAGGCGCACGTTCACTTGTTCGTGTACGTTTTCCATGGTTTTGCCAAATACAGCGTTATTCATAAGGTTGTAGAGATTAATCTTGAAGTCGTTTAAGACGCAGATGCGAAAACTCGTGAGCTCGACGTAGCCGCGGAGCCACGGTGATTACGCAAATTGCAACGCGCGGTGAATCCGCATCACGGTGAGTCCGTGCGCCATGCATTGTTGCAGGCATTTATAATGAATGACGTAGCGCGATTTGTCGTGCAATATATCTAGCAGTTTTTCCTTTGGTTTACCGGGCGGCCGTTCGCGTATTGGACAGAACGGCAGATCGGCATGGGTGTCGTGTAACGAGCGCGGACACACGATAACGACCTCTAAGATATAACCGATCGCGGAATCCGGTGGTACGGATGTTATGTAGAGACGCGCGATATCAGTTTCGTTGTACCAGTGAAAGTTGCCGCGCGGTAGGGGCTGGCACATTGTCTAACTGTACGGATTGTTTACATAGTAATACATTAGATAAGATTCGCGAAACGTGTCGCTGCTGTTGCTCGATCTATTTGACATATATCGATTGTTGGCGCGCGTGTATCTGTTCGAGCATTGGCTGAGTCCGCTGCGGATTCTGCGCTCTACGAATAACACTACATCGATATCGGTCTGCAATGCAAGACGCACATTCCTCTGTTTCAGCATGGCGTCTCACGTGTATCCTAACAGAATGTAATAATGCGCTGGATCTAGACCGTAACTAGCGATGCAGATGTCGCGAAAATTTTCAAAGATATCGGCCAGCAACAATATATCTGTCTTTAGATATAAATCACTGTTTTCGTCGAAATCGCGTATGTCGGATTGTCTCTATACGGATTGCGCGTGCTTGTAGTCGGCCTCGCTTACGGTTTTGTCGCATAATGAACTGTAGAAAGCATTGTGCGATGATAATTCTGTTTCCGATAACCGTGTGATACTGTCAACATGTTCGTACGGAAATATACCCTTGCGTGTGAGTAGTGTGAAATCGCTGGCGGTTAGGTGTAGTTAGGTGGAAAAAGTTGACCGCGTGATACGCAGTCGGTCTGGGTTGAGAAATAATGCTAATTTGTTGAGGATTGTGCGAAAAAATCGGAACGAATTCACAAAGTGCATGCAATTTCACCCGATATCTCCTCTTATCGCGTGTACAAATGGAGGGAGAGGTGCGGCAAAAAAAAAACGTCAGAGACGCTAAATTTACCCACAGGTGCGATGACTAATATACAGTTGGAAAGACTAACAAAGTGTATGCGTATATCTTTCTTTCGTGTTTTTATGCGTGACACTTTACCGAAAGATGGAGTATATCAAAACGATAGCAATATTGCAAATTTAGATAGCACAGAGGGACCGGGTACTCACTGGGTCGCGTATTTAAAAAAGGGGAAATCGTGCAGTATATTTTGACAGTTTTAGAAAATGTAAACCACCGAAGGAATTAAAGCGTTATCTCGAAAAGAATGGGACAAAAATTCAGTACAATCGTATGTCTCAGCAACATTATAATCAGAGTATTTCTGGACAATTGTGTTTGCAGTTTCTCCAAACGGTAGACAATCGACATGGATTTAAAAGATAATATTCAACTAACAGCAATCTGTATTCATTCGGCAGTTTGCGAACATGTCGCTAACACTTACGTTGACTGGTAACAGTAGCACTCTTGCAGTGAGCTACTTTCCAGCTATAGATTTAAGCGATTATGAGCTTGGTTTAACGGATTTCGAAGCATAAAATATGATATCGAATATAAGTTCATTGAATAATAAGTTTTACTATGGTTATATCGACGCAGAAATTACGATTTCTAAACGACTATAAGAATAGGGTGCTATAAATGAATACATATTTAAAACGCTCAATTTTACATTTTTGGAAAAAATATTGCATTCCAAAAAATAACATTAACCCTTTGCACTCGAGGCCTTTTTTGCTCGCGCGAACCAGCAACTCGAGACAATTTTGGTTAAATTAGGGAAGCATTTTACAGGTACTTTAAAATCATTTATACTCAAACTTATACAAATAATAAAATTTCACCAATTCATTTATTTTTATATTGAATACAACAAAATTTGGTAAATATTACATTTTGTAATTAGTTCTCGTGTGATATTTCGTAAAACAATGCCCAAGATGCATCCTAGGTTTATCTGGACACGTATCACAATAATATGTTACTTCCCGTCTACCGCCAGGCGTGTTACGGTCAGAGCAAACCTTGCAGTCCCTTTTTGGCCCTTTTAGTACTATGTGAAACTTCCCATTTAGTCGGGTTTTATCGGTATGCGACGTCGACGTTTACTCACGATGCTGGCGATATGATCTTCTCAATTGCTCGACAAGTGTTTTTAGAAATCGCAAATGAGTGAATGGCTTTTCCCCTTTTTTGTTCTTTTCTAGTTTATAAAGAATGTAGGAATTGATCGGGCAAGTTTCCATGCCCCAAAAAAAAAGATTACGTCACCATTTGAGCGATTTTCACAGAAAACAATACGGGCGTCTTAGCAGCGCCGCTCGAATTGACGCTTCAAATCGGCCGGGCGCCGTATCGGCGCCGCTTGAGTGCAAAGAGTTAATAATCTATATAGAAACGATGAGGATAAATATCCTATTATAATTTATGCCAATCATAATACGATGAAGAGCGAAATAAAATATACTTATAGAATAAATTTTAGCACACCAAATAACATTGACACGCTTTTGGGATATTCATCAAATTGTATATTAGAACCACAACAATGGT
>NW_014556988.1:351-1311 GCF_001313825.1 Dinoponera quadriceps | reverse complement strand
TTTTAGTCTTTCTCTTTTTGGAACTATATCGAGTTCTTTTCTCCTCAAAGTATTGATGCAATGTCTTACGTTTTCTATTTCTCTCTGGTACGTCTTTCTTCAGATTCCAGCAGAAATCTGCCATCATATGTTCGTCCCATCTTCCCTGATAGCGACTTTCCATTACTTTTATGTCTTCATAAAAGCGTTCACCTTGTTCTTCGCTAAAATCTTTTAGGTTGTCTGGAAATTCATCAAGATGTGAGTGCAAAAAATATAATTTCAAATTCATTAAACAACCTAGTTTTTCAAAGTTTTTTACCATATTTTTAACGATTTTTTNAAAGTCCACAGTATAAAAAATCGTTAAAAATATGGTAAAAAACTTTGAAAAACTAGGTTGTTTAATGAATTTGAAATTACATTTTTTGCACTCACATCTTGATGAATTTCCAGACAACCTAAAAGATTTTAGCGAAGAACAAGGTGAACGCTTTTATCAAGACAAAAGTAATGGAAAGTCGCTATCAGGGAAGATGGGACGAACATATGATGGCAGATTTCTGCTGGAGTCTGAAGAAAGACGTACCAGAGAGAAGTAGAAAACGTAAGACATTGCATCGATCTTTTGAGGAGAAAAGAACTCGATATAGTTCCAAAAAGAGAAAGACTAAAATGAGAAGAGAAAGACTAAAACTACAAATCTGTTATTTGCTTTTAATTTATATATTTATATATTTATTTATTTATTTATTCATTTATTTATTCGTTCAACTTTAAACAGCCCTTTTAAGGGCTAAATGATGTATAAAATCCGATCATCCAACCTCCTCGCGGTATACATCGGGTAACGCTAATACGGACGGTCTCATCTACGTTTACCAGCAAAAAACTAATTTTCGTAAAGAGAATAAAGATGAAGGGTTATGGAGTTATAAATTCAGTTGGCGAGTCGATGAGTTACCAGGTTCTTAGGTTTTC
>NW_014556988.1:0-274 GCF_001313825.1 Dinoponera quadriceps | reverse complement strand
GGTTATGGCCAAACCCTGACGTCCAGGGGTTAAACCGACCTCGGATTCGGATTCAGCGACCCCAAAAACATACAGTAAACATAGTCAAACCCGCTGCTTCAAAAAAATTTTTTTTTGTGTGACTGTGGTATTATTAGTGCAAGCTAGTTGCCGATGCGCACCACCACAAAGCGGAGAGACGTCTTTCCGTTTCTCGTTCCATTGTATTAAGTGGCCTCTCTCTCACTCGTCGATTCGATACGTTTGATACGTGCGATGCATTCCGGGCCAGATT
>NW_014556987.1:0-11735 GCF_001313825.1 Dinoponera quadriceps | reverse complement strand
GAGACGGGGGAGACGAGACCCAAGGGTAGGGTGAAGGAGTATTACGATATGGTGGTGTTGGAGAGGTTGGGGGTTGATAATGGGGGTCAGGTGAGTAGGAGAGAGCGAGAGGGGAACCTAGAGGTATTAGAGAATTCTCGTTATGAGAGTGTGGTGACTGTAACCTCCTGTCAGAGGCTAGAAGCTCGGAAAAGGCTGTCAGCTGAGTGATCAAAGTAGCGTCGTCAGCCTCGTTTAGGTCCCTGACTGCGAACCGGAGGGTCTCGAGCCTTTCCTCATCAGATAAAGTATTCACTGCGACACGGGGGTGTTTAATATACTAAGGAACGGGGCAAGGTAGGGTGATTAAAAACGGAGGTGGGTACTTACTCGTACGTGTACTAGGTTTGGGGGTGCGGAACCTTTTCGGTCGGCTGGTCTCTCGGATGCGGATCCTATTCGGTCGGCTGGTCCCTCGGATGCGGAACCTTTTCGGTCGGCTGGCTATTCGGATAGTTGCACTCGCGGTGGTCGATCGGATAAATCGCAAGATACGTAATTAATTGCTCGGAAGTGCTGCTGTACCGTGTAGCAAAAATCAAAGCCTCCGCACAGTTGAGGACAAAGGATTGAGAATCGTAACGATGATACGTGACGAGACTTTCGAAATGAAAAACCAAGTGTGTCTTGCGGCAAGAGACTGGGGTTTATATAGGGCAGATTTTTGGGGGTGGTGGATGACGTCTACCAATAAGAGGAGGTTGCGTGGAAGACGGTTACTCCGGGAAATTCCTATTATTAATATAAACAATTCTAAGATCCTAATCGCATAGGAGGGCCCTTGTTATACAAGGGTGGATAGATCGCAGCCTCATCGGAAGCCTTATGACATGTGTGGGCTGCGTGTACTCGTATCTTTTCATAAACCGCTTGATCAAATTTGTTAGTTTTATAATCATAAGAGGAGGAATCCGTTGCTATTTAGGTACCCAGTATGGACACACATGTGCCTAACGTAGAGGTGGCTAGATATCTTAATTATGTAAAAGACGAATCTGTCGCCCCGGGGTACCCAGGATGTAAATAAACTACATACCTTACATGAAGGCGGAATGAATGAAAAATACCTGGGGAACCATACGGTACGTTTAACGGCGGCCAATGTACTCTTATCTTTGTTACAATAGCTCGAAATCCGTCTGTTTCCTAATCATATAATTAAAAAAAGAGATTCATAGTTTCCGGGACACACCCAGGACGTAACAAATGCATCAATCGCTTCTTCGGTGTCGGAAATCGTTGACCACGTAATTTATATTTGATGTGCGGGAACAAAAAAAAGTCATTGGGTGCCAAATCAGGGCTGTACGGCGGATGACCCATCAATTCGATGTTTTGGCCGGTCAAAAATTCCTTTGTTTGACCCAATGTATGAGAGTTCGCATTGTCATGATGAAGAATGATTCGCCTCTTCTTCTGCTTCTCTCGAATTTCTCCGATGACTTCTGGCAATCAAATGGTCGTGTACCATTCAGAATTGACCGTCCTACGGTGCTCTAACGCCACTGTCGCCACGTGACCGGTAATGCCGAAGAAACAGGCAACCATTTGCTTCGATGTGCTTCTTCCGCAAACAACTTTTGTTGGATTTGACTCGTCTTGGAAGACCCATACAGTCGATTGCTGTTTTGTTTCGGGCTCATATGCATAGATCCATGATTCGTCACCTGTGTAGATGTTATACACAGCCTTTGATGCACCTTGAACGTATTTTTTCAACATTTCTTTGCACCAATCAACACGAATCTTCTTTTGAGCGTATATCAGATTATGCGGGATCCAACGCGAACACATTTTTTTACGGACAAATGTTCATGCAATATCTTATTGATACTTAATTGTCTTATTGACAATTCTTACTTGTCATACTAATGCCCAAAAATGCCTCAATCTCACGGTATGTCACATGACGATCTTGCTTTATCAGTTCACGCACAGCATCGATATTTTCTGGCACAACAACCGATTTTGGACAACCTTCACGGAATTCGTCCTGGAGCGAACGTCGGCCACGATTTAATTCGTTATACCAGTTTTTTACAGTGCTGTAGGATGGTGCTTTCTCGCTGTATAAAGAATTAAGTTCATTGATGCATTCTTGTCTTGATAAACCACGTCGAAAGTTATGAAAAATAATCGCACAAAAATGTTCACGAGTTAATTTCATTTTTTGCCCGACATGAATTTTTCAATTCACTGTAAACAACACAAACCGCGCTCAAATGACAATGTGTTCTTATGTTCTTATGTTCAACAATGTCAAGTTTCCAATGACAACGTCAGATAGCGCCTGGCAACACTTACTGCTACCAAGACCAAAAATATAAATAGCTACCTACGTATTTAAAAGATAAAGCTAAAGTTAAATAATGAGATATATGGGTTAACATTAGACAAACTTTTATAAATCAGCATTATTGGAATAATGCAAATACAAGATGAAGATTAAAGTAAGATTAAGAAAAAAAGTAATCCGTGTAACTTAATATAATACGATTGGATTTAACGTAACAAGAATGTTTAACGTATCGGTATGGCGAGGAAAACATCATTATATAATACAAGGAAGATAATAATTACGCAGTGTATATGTGTGTTTTGAGGAGTGAAGTAGGATTGGAGATTGGATTGAAATGATTAAAAATCATGTTTAAATATGAAATAGAGACTTACGATTTAGGTGAACAGTACGTAGAACATGGGTTCGTTGATCGTGGTGTACCAGATTTATGGGATCCCGGAATACCGAGAGAAATAGTTTACTTAAGAGATCCCGACTTGCACAGCGAGTTGTTCGGCAGCAGAAGGTGAAGTGAAAATGACTCACTGAATGACACTAGCTGACTGACTGACACTGACTGACTACGGTTAAATCGAGCGATTCTGATACTCGGACTAATTATCGGAATATCGAAACGAATATCTTTAAGAAATCCCGAGTTACGCACAACAAGTTTCACAACACGGGTGGCACTGGAGAGATCCCGATCTGAACAACAAAAGCGAAATCATGGCGGAAGCCGTAATGGCACGAACGCAAAAGATGTTGAAAATGATAATACGCGACAGTAGTCAAACGGGCAAAGAGAATGAGAATGAATGAGAACTCGCGGAAAGAGAGTGAGACTTATATAGGGAAGATTTTTGGGGATGGTGGATGACGATTGCCAATGAGAGGAGGTTGCGTGGAAAACGGTTATTCTGGAAAATGCCTAACACCATCTGGATGTCATAAATAATCCTAAGAACCTAATCCCATGATAGGGCCTTTGTTCGACCGACTATGTACAAAGGCGGATAAGATCGCAAACGCATTGTGAGGCTCATGACGCATTTGGGCGGCATGTAGTCGTATCTTTTTATGAAAGCGTTTGCCCAAATCCGTTTGTTTCATGATCATAAAAGAAGGAATTCGCTGCTCTCAAGATACCCAAGATGAAACAACTACGTGCCTTACGTAGAGGCGGCAAGATCATCTTAGTTATAGAAAAAAAGGAATTCGTTGTTCCCGGGGTACCCAGGATGTAATAAAAACTACATACCTTACGTGAAGGCGGAAAAGATGACAGACGCGTTGGGAAACATACGGCGCGTTTAACGACAAGCCACCGTAATCTTATCCTTTTTACAATAGCGCTGCCCGAAGTGCATCTGCTTCCCAATCATATAAAAAAATGAGGAATTCGTAGTTTCCGAGATACCCAAGACGTAACACAGCAATGAAACGATTTGAATTCAAAATATATATATGAAACATGAAAAATTTGTTTCTAAAAAATAATATTCCTAAATGCTACGGCATTCTGATCGCAGAAGTCTTTCTCTATTCGATTTTTTCAATATATAAGATATATAGCCAAAAGGTTTATAAAATAGCCATAAAAATCGAAAATTTGTATGTAAAAACAATAAATTATCTTGTGACCCGTGCCCCGTCGGTCGGTGGACGTTCGTCCCGCCCAGGCCGGCGGGGTGGTTGTTTCGATAACACCGGATGACCGTGTTCAGAAGCGGTATTTGCCCTGGCGTAGGTCCGGATGTCCAGGCGTTCTTAGATGTGCGAGTGTTGGTACAAGAGCGAGTGAGTAAGTGAGTGAGCGAATGTCTGGCAAATAATTATTTATTAAATTATCTTCCGCGGCTGGTTACATGATAATATTCTGACGAGCCGTGCTCTGAATCTCGGGTTTTACGCAAGCAAGAATTGGATGACAACACTGGCGACGGAATCCCGTGTTGACGTGGTGACGTCGGCTCGGTGTTTTCGTTTTCCCGGAACTTAGCGGGAACAGCCGTGACGCTCGGCCCGTGGAGCTAGCGGTGCCAGCGGTGAGTGGGCGCGGTATTTACTTTCCGGCGCGGTTTGTTGACGGTTCGCGGTGTTTAAATTTGACGGTCTCGCATCGGAGTGCAACGGCAGAATGCTGCACCTGCTCAACTCGGCGTCACGGTACGCGAGTCGCGGTGGTTGCCGCACGCGGAGTGCCCGCGTCGGTCGACACCCGGAGCGGAGGGCACGCGGTATCGTGCCTCCTTACAGGAACGGTGGAGTCGGCCGGGCGAGCCTGGCCAACATGCAGCCGGCGGCGGTGGATTCGCGGTTCGCGGCGGTCGATGGTACCTCCGGTGAGGTGCAGACGGAGAGACACGCGTTGTCTCTAATTACGCGGCGCGGTACGCGGAACGGTATTCCAGGGCGTTCGTATGTCCCGGAGACGCAGCGCCCAATGGCTAGAGTGGAGTAGCCGAGGTTGAGAACACTCAACAGAGGCGGCGAACACACCACCCCGACTTGTGCCGATCCCCAGGTCTACCACGGGCAAGAGGGCCGGGAGCTCTCGGTGGAGACGGCGAACACACCGTCCCGAATTGGATGTTGTTACGAATCCGGTGCCCGCGACATCCACGGGAGAGACCGCGTACGCACGACCTCAGACTTTCCGGATGCCAGGATATCGATTCGGCTGCGTACTCACAGCAGCGACGGCGTACGCACCGTCGCGGTCCCTCGACCTGGGGATGGAATTCGGAGCAGCTAGTGATCTTGCGATCTCGGTTGACTCCGACGGAATCTGGTCCCGATACCACGGCGGAGCGGTCTTTTATACCGCGTTTTCACGGTTTTTCCGACACGTGTGTTTGGCAACAACAACAAACATTGTTGCTTACATGTGCATGTGTCGGTTGTGTGCTTCGCGTGTGGATTGTTTATGTGGCGCTACGCGCCGTTTGCCGACCGACGGATGGTCGGTCGGCTGTGGTGTTCACCGGGGAGAATGCATCGTTACAATCTAAATCAAAAATGAATTTTGCTTCTTCCGAAGCAACGAGATAGCAAAGGTAACTTTGACTAAAATGCGTAGACATTTTATTGAAGAATATCAAAGTAGTTATCAAATATTAATATTAAATAATTCATATACCAATATTATAAAGTGATATCTCTCTCTCTCTCTCTCTCTCTTTCTCACTGTCACTCTCTTTCGCAGATATGTGTGTGTGTGTGTGTGTGTGTGTGTGTGTGTGTGTGTGTGTGTGTGTGCGTGTGTACAATGTCATAGTGTATTCCATTTTAACTTAGCACCCAAAACATCCAATAGAGAGAATTGGAAATAAAAAAATATTATAGGAGTGACGAACCGTGAGGTCCTTATCTCTACTTTGACACATACACGTGCTAATGTCGGCGATACTGCAAATTTAAGTCTTATAATTCGAGAAGTACTTAATGCAAAAATATTTTATTATAGTGTTTTAAAAAGCTCTCAAAGTAAGCTACAAAAATATGCAATGAAAAGTAAGAATTTCCATTTAAGAAATTGAAGGTGACTTTCATGTGACCTTCAAAAGATTATCAAAGATTAAACCAATGACACCTCCCCCTTATGTCCCCTTCGAAATCATACTACTTTTGTCTAAAATATTTTTTCCATTGATGTTTTCAAAATATTTGGGTTTCTAAGTTAAAATAAGACATCCTGTATATACATAAATAAGTATGTATATTATTAATTAATTATTATTACATTATTATATTATTAATTAATTATTTATTACATTCCAAAAAATACATAATAATACGTTCATATAATTTCGGGACAAATGACTTTTTCGACGCCTGATGTTAACACACTATTATAAGATTTCAGAATTTCACTTATTACTAATCTTAATAAAATTTTAACACTCATTTATGTATAAACTGAATCAAATTAAGAAAATGTTTCTAAGAAGTATTAATCATAAATGCTACGGTATCTCTACTTAATTTTTATAACATTTTATATGTATAGCAAGAAGTTTACAAAGTATTATAAGATGGAGCTACCTTCTAAATGGAAAGTTTGCACGTTTAGAAATGATACATTTCCGAAATCTAAGGCAGATTCTGGACTGAAACAACGAGTCATCAAAAGTTTGAATAAGTTTGAATGATGCTTCAGCATCATTAGTCTCAAATCCGCCACTGAATATGATAATGTCAAATGTACTTTGGATATAAACGTCGTGAAATCGATTGTCATTAAACCGAATGCTTGGTCTTCATGTGTATCATCATGGTAGACATGCATTAAAATTTATAATTGCAATACAAACGCATTTCTGACCACAAGAGATTTTTATATACTTTACGAGGTGAGTATCCTCCATCTAGTATACTTTGCCGCAATTCGAACATTTATGCTTTTCAATCCGCTCCAGATTCTCGAGTTTGCTTCTATATGTCTTGACGTGGCCGATAGGATTACTATTGCCTGTAATCCAAATCACAATGAAAATTCAATTAATAATATAAGTTTAACATTTAGTTTATGGTAGACAAAATAAGTGCAAAAGTGCGTATGGGATGCAGGAAAATATTTTTCGTTCGAGAAGATAATTTTCCTCGTTATGTCGAAGCTAAAGAAATATATCGTTCACTAAATCATTGCGTATACTTAACATCACGTCTTGTTATAGGTTCTTCATCTAGAATCGGGGATGAGCTCTCTTCTATATTGATATAAAGTTGATTTGGATATAGCGTATCTCTGCGCGGCTTTCTACAGGGTCATCCCGTCGACGACACAATCAATGGCCTTCATCATATTTTTCAAAATACGTTTCCAATACTTTCCAATTTGAAAATATGTTTCAGAAACGATAATTTTGTAAGTGGGCATTCCAGGAGCGGACGTTCTTGAAGCGGATTTTTTTACATCTATCGTTTCTAAACTGGCCGTTTCTGAAGAGAACAGCTTTAATTTTGACGTTTCTAAGGCAGGCATTTCAAAAATTCTATTTACTGAATCGATCTTTTCTGAATCGGTTGTTTCTGAAGCGAGCGATCCTAATTTTATCCTTTTTAAACCGCGCCTCACTGAAACAAACGTTCCTAAAACTGCAGTTTCTGAAACACAAAGGACATGCGAATAAAGTACACGGTGCTTGCGCGTACTCGGACATTGAAATGCAACAAGTCCGATAGTCTTCTTCCGCGCACATTATTCTCTATAAAGAAAGGCAATAATTACAGCGAACCATCGATTAAATAAACATGGCATTCGACAAATCAAAAGGAATTTTCGCACACTCGCAGACAATTAAAAGAAACGTCTCTTCCACAGTGTAATTATTTTCATTTGTTACAATCTCGAGCAAATTAAAGAGAGAGAACATAAGTACCTAGAAGAAATCATACATCATTCTTCTTTGTTCATTTGATCTCGTAATTAAGTTTACAAGTTGCAAACAGCGAATCTTAACAGATCCCAAAAAATCGAACCGTGCAATTTTATATGCAACATTACGAGTTCCAGTCAATGAAATGATACGAATTCATTTATGTAGGTTTATGCATATCAAAACGATACATTAATGAACAATCGCATATATTCTGTATCTAAAACGGAAAAGTGACTTGTAAAATTGTTATTACATGTAATCGAAATCACAATGACAATTCGAGGCAGATCTCATTCGTTCGAGAAGATAATCTTTCTTTGTTATACCGAAGCTAAAGAATCGCCCCATATTATTTAATGAACAATCGCATATATTCTTTACACTGCACTCTGTGTGTCTCTTGCATAGAATCGTGGAAGAGCCTGTGATTATATAAAATCGATTTGGATATAGAGTACACCTACGTGACTTTTCTCAGAACGTTCATTCCGTGGGCGGTGGCATTCGAAGGCTTTCATAAGAATTATCGGCCGATAGAGTCCTACACTTATCACTTGAAAAACGCGTTTCAGAAGCGGATGTTCCAGGAGCGGGCGTCCTAAAAACAGACTTTCTTGAATCGATTGTTATTTCTAAGTCGGTCATTTCTAAATCAAACGTGAAAATCATTTCTGAAGTAGGCAACTCTATTTTTAACGTTTCCGAGATAAACGTGTCAGATGCGGACCTTCTTGAATTGCTTGTTTCTGAGTCGATCGTTTCTGAAGCGAACCGTTCTGATTGTACCATTTCAAAAACAAATGTTTCTGAAGCTATCGTTCCTGAAACACAAAAGAAACGCGAATTAAATACATACGATTGCACGGACTTGAACACTAAGAGAATACCGAGTCAGACAAAGTCTTTCTCGTGCGTTATTGCATATTTATGGATAAAGGTAGACGAATAACAATGAATGGGTAATCGAGGAGTTAGGCATGCATTAAATCAAGAAAAACATTCATTCACTCTGACAATTAAAAGAAACGTCTCTTCTGCTGTATTTTTTCATGCATTTATGCAATCCCGTGTGAATTAAGGACAGAAAACAAGGGTATCCTAAAAATCATACATTTTTTTCTATTCCATTCATTTGATCTCGTAATTAAGTTTACAAGTTGCAAATAACGAATCGTTATGGATTCCAAGAAATCGTTCATGTGACTTCACAAGCGATACCACGAGCCCCAGGTAATGAAACGATATTCAACATATAAATTCGTATATATAAAAATGATACGTTTTCTAAAGTGGATCCTAGGCTGAAGCAGGAGTTTCAGTAAAACGCGTAAACATTTTGTTGAAGGACATCAAAATAGCCGTCAAATATTCCTATGTACAAGATGTAACGTCAACATATAGAGCAGTATACCCAGTTATCATTGATTACTACGGAAAAGGCATATGAGAGAATGAGACCGTGTAACCGACCGGAGTGCGCGCGCTCTCACTCATTCATGTTTTTACAGGGACAATCCAGCATACTGCTCAATGTGTTAATAAAACATTCTATATATTATCGCCAGAAATAATATATTCGCATAATGTTGGAGAGGGGAGAGGAATAAGCACGCAGATGGTGGCTTTTCTAGAGCTAATATATCTTTTTAGTGATTCCCCTTTGTAATTACTTAGTAAAATTTTAACATAAATATAGAAATTGAATTATATGTATATCGGTTTACAACGTTCTATGGCGTCTTACGACGTCCAGTCGCCATCTCTCTCTATCTCTCCACGAGTCTTCTTCTAGGTCTCTCTCTCTCTAATTTCCTTAACAAAACCTCTTCTCCAACTTTTCCTTGGTTTACCTTATCTTTGATCCGGTGTCCAGTTTAGTATCTGTTTTGGCAATCTATCGCCCGTCATCCATTCTACATGTCCGTACCATATCAATTGTTTTATCTTGATATTATTAACTATCGTGTGTTTTACTTTCATTATTTCTCTGATATTCTGTTGTTAGTCACTCTTTCTTTCTTTGATCTTCCGCTCTTCGTCAGATCTTGATCTTCGAATATCTGATATCAAATCTCCGAAATCCATTTCCGTGGCCTTTAACATTTTCTTCCATTCTTTCTTTAATCTGCCATACTTCACTGCTATACGTTATAATACTTCATACTATCGTATTATATAATTTTTGTTTATTTGTTTATCCCTTTGCTTATTGTTTGTTCTTTTATGTATTTCTTTTTTATATTTTTTAACCCCACAGAATTCTATTTAGCATAGATATAGCCTTTCTTTCTTACAAATTTCTTTCTCTTATTGCTTCGGCTGAGGTGCCATTGTGTGTAATTTTTAATCTCCTAAATATTTATATTCCTTACAGTGTCAGATCTGTTATCCATCTTGCAATATCTTATTTTCCGCCTCCTATACACATACTTTCTGTCTTTACTATATTTACCTGTAGGCCCCATTTTTTGTATTCTTCTATGAGCTTTCGCACCATGTACTCCAGATCGTCATGGTCTTGGGCTAACACTATCTGATCATTAGCTAAACATAGTGAGTAAAGTGTTTTATTGTTGTTATGCGGAATATCTATTCCTTCTTCCACATTTCTTCTTCCACATTTCTTCTTCCACATTTTAAAACTTGTTTCTAAGTATGTTTTGAAAAGTGTGGGTGGCGAATAAAAATCATGTTTAAGTCCTTTTGTTACATTGATATTTTCTGAGAGATTACTTTCTACTTTTATTTTGGCTTATGTAGTATTATGTACAATTCCTTTACTGCTTTAATGAGATTTATGTTAATATTACTCAATTCTAATGTGTTTGAGATTCGAGCATTCTCCAAAGAATCCATGCGAAGATTCTGGAACGTCAGATTCCACTGGGAGCGTGTTCTAGCCGGTCCGCGGGCGTGTCAATCACGCGTCGCGAGCTGATGTTCAACAAAAAGCAACGAAATACACTCGCGGCACGTGTTAAGGTATGGCCGAGTGAATCGGCGAGCAGCACGTTGTTGCAAGTCAGGCGGGCACTCACTCACCAAACGGTCGCACGCATGAAAGTTGCGATTTGAAAGCTCTGGCGAAGAATCGCACCAGAGAGATCGAGTTCGAAAAGGAGCAAAATGAAGTCAGAGTGCGCCGTAGCCATACTCAGTTTTTTTTTTTATCGAAAGTAAATGGCGTACAAAAGGTATGTACATGGTCTAGGATCTAAGCCTATCCGACCTATGGGTGTCAGAGTATTACATTTTTGACAGGCAAATATATTTCTTTTGATACCGGTAAATAAACAATTATTATAGTTTTATATATTGAATGAGTAAATATCTAAAGAGTACAATACACGCCAGGAGACGGATAATGTTTTAGCGATTAAAAAGAAAAGAAAAGAGGAAGGGAAGAAGTACAAAGCCGTTTTTGCCATCACTTACAGTACCACTCGGGTGTTCCCAGAATAACCGAAAGAAAGAAAATAATTCTTTTCAGAATAAGTCATAGATGATTCTTAGATTACAAGTCAACCAGACTTCACAAACATCAAATTAAAAAGAAAAATACATGTAACAGAAAAAAGTATGAATGAAAATCCAAATAAGATGAGTACGCGCCTGTGTAGATTATTATATAGATCACACGCGAACTTATATGAATTAGCTACGCACCTATTTGGTTTAGTTGATCGCTAGTGTGACCGGACTGGTCAAAGGATATAGACTATTTTGTACCTTCGTCAGTATCTTATATAGTAAATCTAAATATTACAAATAAAATTCACTTTTAACTTAGACTTAAATTACTTATATTACTTATATTAGGTGAAGTAAAAAGTTCTGAGCGTTTTTTCGCTTTACTTCGACGATGAAATTAACATAGTTAGGATTATCCAATTTCGATCAAATATACACCGTTTTGTTCGATAACTTTTGTCCATTTTGAAGGCAATTTCATAATTTCGCGATTGAAGAAGTCCTCGTCCCTATTGGTAAAAAACTTGACCAGCTCATTTTCACAAACTTCTCTTGAGGCC
>NW_014556986.1:0-210 GCF_001313825.1 Dinoponera quadriceps | reverse complement strand
TATACGATATGCACGGATAAAACTGTTATGTTTGTAACAACATTCTTTATGCTTATAAAAGAAATGTGTTTGAAATAAAATTACTTATATCGTATTAAAATTTGTTTTTAACGCACATCCATATATTTGTCACATCTATAATCCTTCTGGTAATGTTTGGTAAATATATTCTCGTGTATTGCCTCAATCGAAAGAATATTTCTGTTGCGC
>NW_014556985.1:0-2005 GCF_001313825.1 Dinoponera quadriceps | reverse complement strand
GAGCCGTGGCACCGTTTATGGTCTTTGACATACTTTATCGTTGCGCTTACAACAATGGATTAAACTTTTTTTCTGAATAATAAGAATAAGAATAAGATATAACGTCATGTATAAGACATGGAGGAGGGAATAAGCGAAAGAAAACATGTGTAGGCCTCGTAGGCCTAATATGTTACTATCATTAACCGCGATGACGATTCCGACGTTTTGATCGACGAAAGATCTCACGTAATACCCTTGACTTGAAATGAACTCGACTGCGAGACTGGAAAATAATCTCATTGCATACGTCACGTGGTGCAGCGCGTTACAATTGCGGTTACCGCTCGCTCGTGCGCTGAAAAGTATGAAAAACAACGTCTTAACTTCCGGCGTTGCACTCGAGACGNAGCGAAAGAAAACATGTGTAGGCCTCGTAGGCCTAATATGTTACTATCATTAACCGCGATGACGATTCCGACGTTTTGATCGACGAAAGATCTCACGTAATACCCTTGACTTGAAATGAACTCGACTGCGAGACTGGAAAATAATCTCATTGCATACGTCACGTGGTGCAGCGCGTTACAATTGCGGTTACCGCTCGCTCGTGCGCTGAAAAGTATGAAAAACAACGTCTTAACTTCCGGCGTTGCACTCGAGACGGCGTAAATAAACCGGTAATCCTGTATACTATAACTTTAGCGCAACTTTGTGTTGCGGCTTACCGGCCTGTTGCGCTGTCTTACCTCACGGTAATTTATTCTACGCACTGAGAGCGAACGAACGAGCGCAACGGATAAGTATGCGTCGCGTCATAAAGAAAGTCATGGCTGATGTGCATCGTTTTAACGCGAGGCAGCGGCCGCTGCTCCGTGCAGAAACACCGGTTATAACTAATGCCGTCCAATCACCGAGATCCGTCGGCGGTTCGCGGCATCGCGTTATCTATGAGAGAAAAAAGATCTATTCGGTAGATACTAGTAACAAATTTACTTATACCAAGGTATTGTTACGCTCGCGCGGGGAAATAAAACGAAACAATGTTAACAAGAAAACAACTTCAACTATATTTATTATTTACAAGGGAACACACGTAACTCGCAGACTTAAGCTCTCTCTTTCGTTAAAGACCGTCGCGCACGTCACGACGACTCTACGGCCCCAAAGAGAATCCTTTTAACCCGTTGTTTATTAGTCAACGCTGATCATCTCTTGTTTACGACTCGTTGCTAAGAGAATCTGCTGTATGTTCAGGGCGCTAAAGGCGCAGGCATCAAGACACGGGCGTAACAGTATATACATATTTTTTTAGCGAGAAAATTTTTTTTTCAAATAGAGGTTCTTGCGGACTGGCTTGGCGATACAATGTCGAATCTTGCTCGACGGACAAAAGAGATGTGTTGCGTGTGCGCTTAGCGTGTCGCCGAGCGCTGCAACAAAATACCGGGACCGCTCAGACAGAGCGCAAAGGAAATTCTGCTGAAATTGCTCTTTCTATCTCTCTCTCGTTGAGACACATTCCAATTTGATGGATCACTGAAACGCGAAATATAACATATACAATCTATAAAACCTCCACTCGAGGCTGGCCTCGGTGGAAGGAAAGGCGAATAAAATCGCCGGGAACCTATATCCCTCTGGGCGTAGGGGAGCGAGAGCTCCTGAAGACCCTTACGGATCGGATGCGCGTAAGAATCGCGCTATGCGTCTAAGTCCGCTGGAACTAAGTCCGCGGGAACTTAGACGGGTACGTACGGTGGAGGACCGCGTCTTGTGCAATAACTCCGTACAGGAGAGTGCTGTGAGATGCTGGAACGCTCATTCCGAAGCGGTAGCGCTGGCTCCTGGGTGGAAATGTAGAGCGAGGTTGCTCGATGATGAGAAAAACGACGTTTACAATCGTTCCTTGGGCCGTAACCGGTGATAGAAGAGGCGTCTACTTCGCGTTATGTGTATTTCCCTCACCGATAACAGACCAAGAACTGGGGTCTCGACTACTGCGAGAAGCTGTGTTCTCGGAGAA
>NW_014556984.1:0-2444 GCF_001313825.1 Dinoponera quadriceps | reverse complement strand
CCGTGGTGCTCGCCGGGGGGATGCATCGTTACAAAGGATCTAAAAAACTTTTGGCGTACAGGTTTTGTGCATGCCGGTGCCGGACATTCCAATACAGGACTCTTGTGGCGAGAAATCGACACCGCGCTCGATAGCCGCGTCTTAATCGATGTAGATATGAAATCAGATTATACCGAATCTTTACGATTTTTCTGAGGTGCAAATAAAAAGTGATCGAACATGTGCGAAACGTTAGCGAGAAACGCAAGTCTCTCAATGTGAACACTGTATGTTTAATGGTGAGTTTGTCGCGGGTGATAAACGCGCAAACAAAAATGTTAATACGAGAAATTGCCAACTATTTTCCACATCTGATTAGACGAACGGTACAAGCGGTACATGACAAAACCCACCTTAGTGTCTTTGGATGAATTCCAAAATCGCGACAGCGGGTGGGCATTGTTGCGATTACACGATCCGATGAACAATGAGAATGAGTACAATCCGATACGCGAGGCTGTCATTTCGAGTTACCGCGCGAAATACGACTGAAAAGAGTAAAGATCCACGTGCAATCCACGGATAACGCGTATTTCGCGTGTGCAGTGGTCGCAACTTTGTATGCAGTTGAAAGACCTACAGTTCGCATATCATCATATTCACATTATGAATTGCGACAGTAATTCGCGGCTCGGCTTCTCCAAGACGCTGGTGCAACACCGACAAGTGAATCTCGGGTTGCGAAACGATGTTCGGACCTTTTTGGGTCCGTATAGACGCCAGATGCGCGTAGGTTGCACCCACTAACGATAGCCTCCGCGGTTGACGTCGCCATCCGCGCGTCGGCCACGCGACCCGAGTTCGTCCCAATCGGGCCCGACAGCTCCGGGGTGAGTTGAGTCGGAGGCCGGGGTGGTTCGAATGGTCACGCCGGGAATCGCAGAAAACCGAAATAGGAACGAGATCACGAAAAAGAAAAAGAAACAGCGGCTTCGGTGTTTCGCACGCCTTTATTTGGCTTTCACGTCAAATAGTACGAGGCACTCTGGCGGAGCGCCTTATGATATACAATTTTATTCCGTTCTTGTTTCCCGAACCGCGGCGGACCCGCGATGTCCGATAGCAATGGCCGGCCCCTCGAACGGCCCCCAAGCCAGGTGGAGGGACTTCACACGCTACACCAGCGGAGTAAATTTTCTCCGCGGCGCTCTACGCTCCCGACAAACAAAGAAAACACAAAAAAAGAATGCGGTGAGGCGGCCTTACAATTACGGGCTCCCGTGCGGCTGAACCTCGACGATCCTCGTCCCGTCGCTCTTGTTCTCGCTCCTTCCCTCTCTGCTTGCGCCTCCGCTCTCTATCGCTCTGCTCTCTCCGCGGAAGCCGGTAACAGTTGCTCTCTCTGCGGAAGCCAATCAAAATTTTTGCGGGAGCTGACAGACAACAACAGGAAATCTCAAAATCGCCAAAATCCAAAATCTGTCTTCATCGAGGAGGCTGCTGATTTTAAGCTTCCCCTTCCTTGGTTGTTCCGCCATCACCTCCCCGGCAGCCGGATTCTTGCCGACGGTTACCGAGTCGCCCCTTAGCCCGCAGCTTCGCCGCTGGCCTCTCTCGGCGCGGTACCGCGGCTTCGGGGTCTTTCTCCTTGAGCGCGACATTGGCCCACCGGCCTTACCGCCGCCGAGAGGTCGGAACGATAGCCCCGGCGGTGTCGGTAGCAGCTCCTCGTCAGTCGGCACCGATCAGAGGCCGGCGGGAGCTTCGGGTGGCCCATGTTCTTCCTCCCGGCGGTTGTCGCCTTGCCCTCTTCTCGCCGCTACCTGGAGCGGGGCGATACATCCTTCTGGAACGCGGGGCTCGCCTCTACCGCTACCGCACGTCCGCGGTGCGCGGTCTCCGCTGTCTCGCAAACCAAGGAAAAACAAAAAAACAAGCTGATCGCTTTAATTCGGCGCTTCTAGGAAGCGCGCCACTCGATTCGCAATAGGGGCCTTGCCCTTGTGACGGGCGCTCCCGTTTGCCACGTTACGGAATTAATATTAAATCTACTGAACATTGAATTTTTAATGTCTGTGAAACAAATAACAAAATTTGAACGATTGAGCAATATATCTATTAACCCATTAAGACCCATGGCTAGCACAGCATAGTTAGACCCAAACTAACGACCCCATCGATTGCATTAGCAAAAAATAAAATACCCGTGTTTTTTTGTTTACGATCTGATTGTGTATTGCAAAATTATTTAAACAAATTACCGAAAAGTTGCAAATTTCAAAAAACTAACAGTGCCATTCGATTCTACGGGAAAAAACGAGTAAAAAAGCTTTGTAGTATTTTTTCGTACAACCCGTTTATTTTACAATAAAACGTTATAAACAAATGCGATCGATCAAATGTTGTTTGGTTTCAGGCACACGTTGTTACAAATAGAATCAAACTAACGACGCCATCGATTGCAT
>NW_014556983.1:0-388 GCF_001313825.1 Dinoponera quadriceps | reverse complement strand
GGGTACTTATTGAACCGCCTTCGTATAAGAAATTCTTTCACTCCGCATTTCTCTCTCTCGAAGCAGATTGATTTCCTTTGATTCAAGCAATTTTCAACTTTGCATATTGTATTACGAGTTGATTTAGGTCCAACAACAACATATCCTCTGTACAAATGACCCTCTATGTCATCCGTACTCTCTACGACCCTCTATGTCAGCCTACTCAATACGACCAGATACAAATACAAGTCTTAGCAAGCCGTCCGTTTCTCCGTTATTGATTTTATTTTTAGGATTCGATTTCAACAGTACGTGACAATTTGCACCATCAAATACAAAAGAATTGACACTAACGTAAACACCTTCTCAAGAAGTAGCCTCTGTGACGATCTTTAATCTACCTTCA
>NW_014556982.1:0-1047 GCF_001313825.1 Dinoponera quadriceps | reverse complement strand
GAACGGATGCAAACTGGCGTGTGTAATTGAAATATTCATCTTTATTACGATATTTCCATGCGGCAGCATCGCATATTTCAGCCGGCGAGCGTTTCTTTCGATTCTACATCAGAAAACGTGAACTAACGTACATTCACGCTTCGGTTTGAATCTTTTAGACTAATTACGCAAGTTCCATGAGAAAAAGTAAAAGAAATCCATCCGCTGACGAAATTTGCGATTTCGCGTTTACAAGACGATATAACGTAAATGTCGAATGAATCTTGCGTTTCATACGTTAAATCGTGAACGGATGCAGACTGGCGAGTGTGATTGTAATATTCTGCTTTATTACGTTATTTCCATGCGGCAGCCTCGCAGATTTCAGGCGGCGAACGTTTCTTTCGATTCTACATCAGAAAACGTGCACTAATGCAAATTCATGTTTCGGCTAGAAACTTTTAGACTAATTACGCAAGTTCCGTGAGAAAAAGGAAAAGAAATCCATCCGCTGACGAAACTTGCGAGTTTGCGTGTAATAGGCGAAATAACGTGAATGTCGTGTGAATCTTGCCTTTCCTTACGTTAAATAGTGAACGGATGCAAACTGGCGTGTGAGACTGAAATATTCTTCTTTATTACGTTATTTCCATGCTGCAGCCTCGCAGATTTCAGGCGGCGAACGTTTCTTTCGATTCTACATCAGAAAACGTAAACTAATGCAAATTCACGTTTCGGCTTGAAATTTTTCGAATAAATACACTAGTTCCATGAGAAAAGATAAAAGAAATCTATCCGCTGACGAAACTTGCGAGTTTGCGTGTAATAGGCGAAATAACGTGAATGTCGTGTGAACCTTGCCTTTCCTTACGTTAAATAGTGAACGGATGCAAACTGGCATGTGTGATTGAAATATTCTTCTTTATTACGTTATTTCCATACGGCAGCATCGCAGATTTCAACCGGCGAACTTTTCTTTCGATTCTACATCAGAAAACGTGAACTAACGTACATTCACATTTCGGCTTGAATCTTTTAGACTAATTACGCAAGTTCCATGAGAAAAAG
>NW_014556981.1:1341-1552 GCF_001313825.1 Dinoponera quadriceps | reverse complement strand
AACGTGAATGTCGATGGAGTCTTTCGTTTCTCTACGTTAAATCGTGAACTGATACAAACTGGCGAGTGTGATAGAAATATTCCGCTTTACTACGTTAATTCCATGCGGCAGCCTCGAGGATTTCAGCCGGCGAGCGTTTATTTCGACTCTACGTCAGAAAAAGTGAGTTGATGGGAATTCTCGGTTCCGCTCGAATCTTTTCGACCAAATA
>NW_014556981.1:0-1319 GCF_001313825.1 Dinoponera quadriceps | reverse complement strand
CAATACGCTTGAAACACTTGCGAGTTTGCGTGTAATAGGCGAAGTAACGTGAATGTCGAGTGCATCTTGCACTTCTTTACGTTAAATCGTGAACGGATGCAAACTGGCTAGTGTGATTGAAATATTCAGCTTTATAACGTTATTTCCATGCGACAGCCTCGAGGATTTCAGCAGGCGAGCGTTTGTTTCGATTTTACATCAGAAAACGTGAACAAATGAAAATTAACGTTTCGACTTGAATTTTTTCGACCAAACACGATAGTTCTAAAAGAAAAGGTAAAAGAATTCCATCCGATGGCAAAACTTGCGAGTTTGCGTGTAATAGGCGAAGTAACTTGAATGTCGACTGAATCTTGCGTTTCTTTATGTTAAATCGTGAACGGATTCAAACTGGCGAGTGTGATTGAAATAATCCGCTTTACTACGTTATTTCCATGCGGCAGCCTCGAGGATTTCAGCCGGCGAGCGTTTATTTCGATTCTACATCAGAAAAAGTGAGCTGTTGAGAATTCTCGGTTCCGCTTGAATCCTTTCGACCAAATACGCTAGTTCTATGAGAAAAGGTAATAGAAATCAATCTTCGGGCGAAACTTGCGGGTTTGCGTGTAATAGGCGAATTAACGTGAATATCGTGTGAATATTGGGTTTCGTTGGTCAAATCGTGAAGGGATGCAAACTGGCTAGTGTGATTGAAATATTCAGCTTTATTACGTTATTTCCGTGCGGCAACCTCGAGGATTTCAGCCGGCGAACCTTTATTTCGATTTTACATCAGAAAGCGTGATTTGTTGGGAATTCTCAGTTCCGCTCGAATCTATTCGACCAAATACGCTAGTTCCATGAGAAAAGGTAAAGGAAAACAATACGCTTGAAACACTTGCGAGTTTGCGTGTAATAGGCGAAGTAACGTTAATGTCGAGTGCATCTTGCACTTCTTTACGTTAAATCGTGAACGGATGCAAACTGGCTAGTGTGATTGAAATATTCAGCTTTATAACGTTATTTCCGTGCGGCAGCCACGAGGATTTCAGCCGGCGAGCGTTACTTTCGATTCTACATCAGATAAGGTGAAATAATGAAAATTTACATTTCGACTTGAATCTTTTCGACCAAACACGATAGTTCTACAAGAAAATGTAAAAGAAATCCATCCGCTGGCGAAACTTGCGAGTTTGCGTGTAATAGGCCAAGTAACGTTAATGTCGATTGAATCTTGCGTTTCTTTACGTTAAATCGTGAACGGATTCAAACTGTTATTGTAATTGAAATGTTCAGCTTTATTACGTTATTTCCGTGCGGCAACCTCGAGGATTTCAGCC
>NW_014556980.1:0-830 GCF_001313825.1 Dinoponera quadriceps | reverse complement strand
TCCGTCGCGAGGCCCTTATATAGGCTCGGGTTAGTAGGGATGAATTTCCGGTTAAGGATAGGTCGAAATCTTTATATTTTGACCAGTGAGGTGCCACGTCATTTTCTATTATGCACGTCACTAAACCGAGGAAAAAAAACTCCGTATTTTATACCATTCCAACAAAACAAATGGACCTTTCCCTTTTTTTTTCTACGAAACGTAATCGTTATTTAACGATTCGTAAATCATTATTTAACTATTTTTTAACGATCGTTTCGTAAAGAAAAAGGGAAAAAGGGAAAGAAAAAAAAGAAAATGTGAAAGGGGAGTACATGAAAGACTGGAAAAAGAGGCGAAACTAATTATGTGTGAATATTGCGCCAAAAGATTACACTCACATTGAAATACGATATGATAAAATGAACGAATTCCCGTTCTCTGACCGTAATACAATAACAGCTTCACGTCGCGTGCGCGTTTGACGAGAGAACGTACTCCACGCGGAAAATTTAGATTTTAATAACACTTTGCACATGTGTAGGACAGTCAAAAGGATGAGTTTTGCAATTTCCCGCTGGCGTGCGGAAAAATGGATTTATTTTGTCATACTTCGCGCACTCGAACGCGCGTGGTTAGATATCTGCAAGTAAATTCAGCTGCGGCCTACTTCCTCGGGCGGTGAATTACTCGTTATAAAGCGAGCCTTTAATCCTTAACCCGGAGGAACGCCCATATTTTTCTCGCAATTTGTTTTACATGTCCCGAGCGAGAAATGTTAAGTATCCGAGTATCTAATATAAGAGGTGTGATCGGGTCGAGTGACCGTCCGCGCGATTATGATGACGTGA
>NW_014556979.1:236-981 GCF_001313825.1 Dinoponera quadriceps | reverse complement strand
GAATACTTCACATTCAGCTCTAATCGGTCAGACGTTTGCCTCCTCTAATAATTCAATACTTTAGAACCATTGGATATTAGATTTGTTAAAAAAAAAACAGTTTCATACGAGCTTTGTGTGCTACGCATGTCGGGATAATTCGCGAACAAAAGATGCATGTTGCGCGTAAACATATCATACACGTAGGCACGTGGATACGTATGCGCGCGCACACACACACACACACATATGTGCGCGCGCGACTTGTGAGCTCGAGAGCGCACGTGAGCTCTGCCTATATGCAGGCGCGTGTCGCACGTATGCATCGTGCACGGATGCGCACGGTCTACTTACTACGTTGGGTCGTTCTCATCATCATCGTCATAGTTGTCATTGTCCTCGTCGTTGTCATCGTCGTCGTCGTCCCGTGTGTCTCACGTATGTATGTGCACGCGAATACGTATCAAGGACGTAACGTGAAAGAACACGCTTGTCACGTAGTCATGCAAGCGCGATATATGAACTTTTCATGCGGCTTAACGCAATCGGTCACGGCAGTTTCGCGAGGTTTTGAGAAAAGAAGGAAGGCCGGTGCCGCTGTGCTGTTATAAATAAAATGCTACCATCTGCTACACACTGATAAATTGAAACGGCAGTCATGCGTGAAACATAGGTTAACTTCGGCAGGCACTATCTCTATGCGACACGCGGAGCTGAGGAAGAGTACGGTCTCTCTTTCTCTTTTTACCCTCTTGTTCCCCTCTCT
>NW_014556979.1:0-226 GCF_001313825.1 Dinoponera quadriceps | reverse complement strand
TATTTATCCCCGCTTCTCTTACCGGATGTATCTTTCGACAAGTATTATAGACACTCCCGTGCCCAGTGCGATTAATCTCTTTGTGATCGCTGGCCGATGTTCCGCCCGGCGACGCGGAACGAATATGTAAAAAAGAAATACGTAAAAAAAAATCACCGAATTCCTTCGCATATACTGAAAAAAAATTTTTGGTATTTGTACCAGTATCGTAATCGTATGTGAGTGG
>NW_014556978.1:0-421 GCF_001313825.1 Dinoponera quadriceps | reverse complement strand
TCGTGACCTTAAACTTCACTCTGGAGCCAAAAGTCGAAGTTACTTTAAAGTCAAGGTCAAAATAATGAAATTTTTAAGGTTTTTTTTTCAAAAATCATCACAAGTGTTACGAAGCATGGTGTTAGTAGTTTTTGAATCATGGAGAGAAGCGTTTACCTTGGATCTTGATTCTGATGGTTACTTTGACCTTTTGATTCAAAGGTCAAGGTCATTTCAAGTTCAAAAAGTAAAAAAAAAATTATAAATAAATGCTGATTATAAACATAATTTTGACTTCAATTGATGATATTGTATGGTGAAAATTTTTCTCCTGTCAGCGTTCCCCAGGAATAACGACTTTAACGTGGCAGAACTTTGTTTCCATCAGGATGTTTGTTTATCGTGAGTCCTCTATTGAAATCAGCGATTTCAGCATTTAATT
>NW_014556977.1:0-2238 GCF_001313825.1 Dinoponera quadriceps | reverse complement strand
CGAAGCTTCTTTTTAGGAAAATTCTTTTATCAGACGTGCCTGGTCTACCTACGCCAATGGACTCATCGAGCAGACCATTAAAATCTGGTAAATGTGCACGTATGGGGGTATTTCTCAAAGCAGCGACTTGACATTTTACATATTTTCACAGAAAATTTTGACGCTGCCAAAATGGTCAAAATATATCAGAGGGCTTTTTTACTATTTGCCCAAAGCTGGTTTACGATGGAAAATGAAAATTTACTATTACTAGAGATCAATGATACAAAATATCGGAGTAGGCTTCAAACTGCGTGGAAACAAAAAAATGACGTAGACGTTCTGGATTGACTTTCACAGTCGCCAGACGTAAATCCCATAGAAAATGCTTGAGCGTTTATGAAATTTAAGCTCTGAGGGAAGAAGATATGGACCGTTAAGCAGTTAGCTCGACAGATTCGATTTATATGGAGGTCTTTGTCTAAATATTATGCTATAAAATCATTAGAATGTATGCTTCGGAGATGTCAGGTGATTATTGATTAGGGAGGCGGCTGAACATTATTAATAATATTAATAATAAAGCATCACAGTATATATCATGGATCATGTGTGTATTTTTTTATTTATTATCTTAAATCGTTTTCGAGTTTCGCCGTACACGCTCTTATTATGCAGTACATATGTCCTGTTCTTAAGAGCATACAGCCTCTTTCTCTTATACATACATATGGTGTGCACGAAAGTCATATATATGCATACGGAACCTACAGTTTAAACGCCGGTTCTGAACAACAAATTTTTGGAGAGAAGCTTCTGTGGCGTCGATACCCTTGGTTGTGCCAGGCCACCGAGGAGGAGCTACGAGCGTATGAAAAATTTTCTTATTCTGCCGGGAATCAAACCGGGAACATCTAGTAGATCGGTGCGCTGTCATCATGCTACGCTCGCACTCGTTAAAGATTAATAAGCAATATAAATTATTTTATTTATTTTCACAGGCTTGAGCAAAACGAATAATTTTCGCTGTTTTCAAAATGTTCAGAAACATGTACAAAATAAATTGCAACACAGTCAATAGGATTTAATCCACCGAAAGAAGTTAAACAATCGGCTTGAAAAAAGAACAAATAAATTAAAAAATTTTTAATAAAATCTATTATTAACGTGTGCGTGCGTGCGTCGTGTGTGAGTACGCGCGTGTGTGCGTGCGTGCGTGTGTATATGTGTGTGTGTGTGTGTGTGTTTTCTTGTGTGTCCGCATTTCTTGTAGTATGTATTATAAAAATAAATCATTATATATAGTTTCGTGAATTTTATAAAAATAAATATATAATATAACAGTTTTTCAAAGGCTAATGTAACTTATATGTCTGTAAAAGATAAATATAAAATTTTGAAGGAAAATAAATTCAAGGCGTCTGCAAAGCTTAGTGCGTTCTTCATGAAAACGCTGTGATATAATTATTATTTTTCAATCTTTAAACATATGCGTTTAGCTACGAAATTCTGTGAAGCTTTTCTGCCGGATGTAGTTCGAAATGCATTTAACGTTCAATTAGATAATTTATTTTCTTAAATTGGTCGAAAACAAATACTTCAGTTGAACATTGGCTGTGTTTTAAAATGTATTAAATGAAAAAATGTTTTCAATGCATTACTACATGGGCTGAAAAGTCCCGGGATTTTTTAGTAGGTGGCGCCACTAGAAAACGAACATAATTTATTTTGAGAGGTTCATCTGTCACTAGTTTATGTGTGAAGATTAAAGACATTTTGTTCATTCGTTTACAAGCTACAGTCGTTTAAGTGTCTCTTCGTAAAAAAATGTAAAAACAGGAATATCGCATATTGATCAAACATTGGTTTTTGATTGGAAAAACTCCTGAACATTCAATGAAATGGTTGAAGAAATGTTATCCCACATCTGCTCCTTCGAGAACAACAGTTTATCGATCGATTAGTGAATTAAAAATTGGTCGTACAAGCACTGAAGACGCACCACTGGGTGGTCTTCTGGTAGACCAAAAAAGGCTACGAATGCGGAAATCGTAAAGCAAGTGCATCGAATCGTTTTGAGTGATTGTAAAGTGAAGTTGCGCGAGTTAGCTGAAGCCGTTGGTATCTCAAAAGAACAGGTGGGATACATTTTGCACAATGTTTTGGATATAAAAAAGCTATCTGCGCGATGGGTGCCGAGTTTGCTAACCGTCAACCAAAAACAGCAGCGCGTTGATGATTCAACAACCGGTTTGGCGT
>NW_014556976.1:0-725 GCF_001313825.1 Dinoponera quadriceps | reverse complement strand
GCCCATGTCGCCCGGCGACGCGGCCCCCATGTTTCTCGGGAGTTCGGGCACCCCAAATCTCCACGGATTTACTCCCCGGTACTCTTTTCGCGCTCATGCCGCCGAAAAGCGGCGAGAACTACCCGGGATTGCTCGCAACTCTAAGTTTTCTACCCGCGGCTGTACATGACTCTCGCTCACCCGTTCACCACCAGCAGCTCCCCTTTCCTCTCCTAGACCTTGTTCCCTGGACACGGCAGCTGTCTCGATCATTCGTACGCTCGCTCGCTCGCTCGCACGTCTGATTCGCTCGCCGGCGGATCGCACAGTGATGAGCAGGACTCGTCACGTAACGCAGGAAGCAGCCGCCGCAAGAATCTATCACGTCGCGCGATGCGGCCCCCGATTGGTCCTGTCGGCTAGATTACGCGTCTCGCGGGACCTCGCGTTTGTTGTTGCTCTCTCGATGCGTGTTTACGCTAGTTCTTTCCCCGGGACGATATTTGGCAATTATTAGGTTTGCAGTAGTTTATAAGGCTCCAGGGCGCGCTTTCAACGGGATCTTTCCCTGCCCGCTCTGCAAACGGGTTGCGGGACATTGCGCCTGTCTTAATCACGCAAGATGGCCGTCCCGTTAACTGTCGCCGACCATCCGTCCGGGCGAAAGTCTCCCCGTCCCTCCGCGCCTCGCTCTAGCCGTTCCTTCCGGACCCTCGCTGTTGTTTGTGCTTGATCCCTGCCGGCAG
>NW_014556975.1:2764-9216 GCF_001313825.1 Dinoponera quadriceps | reverse complement strand
AATTACTAGTAATGATTTATTATTTGTAATTTACATATTAATTTTTAATTTAATATAGTCCGCACTATACTGTTGTCTCTTCTTAAAAGTAAGTAAAATATTCGTTTGAAAACCTGCTTATGATGCACCGATATGATGATGCGATACGCGCTAAAATGCTAATGAAAATAAAATAAACAATCACTGCCTTTATATAGATTGGAAATGTAATACGACAGAAACAAGATAAACTTGGAACCACTTGTTTATCTCATGTGAGTAACTGTATAGTAGGATTTTTTTTTATTGACTTAATTTTATAAAAAACTTAAAACCGCAGTACTTATAAAAAAGCTTATAAATACCTGCCGCTTCAATACAAGCCCACATTGTAAAATAAAAGTTCAGAAGTGCCGGCTATTCGCTAAAGATATCGTCGTAAATTACTTGCCCCAACGACTATCCATATCATTTGTTTTATTTATATTTGGAGTAAAATGACATTTGTGAAAAAGCTTACTGGAGTTCATCAGCCTATGGTAAATGGAATCGTTCGAAGTAATATTAATTTTTTAAAAATTAAAAAAAAATCCTACTATACAGTTACTCACATGAGATAAACAAGTGGTTCCAAGTTTATCTTGTTTCTGTCGTATTACATTTCCAATCTATATAAAGGCAGTGATTGTTTATTTTATTTTCATTAGCATTTTAGCGCGTATCGCATCATCATATCGGTGCATCATAAGCAGGTTTTCAAACGAATATTTTACTTACTTTTAAGAAGAGACAACAGTATAGTGCGGACTATATTAAATTAAAAATTAATATGTAAATTACAAATAATAAATCATTACTAGTAATTCGCACCAAAATTTCAAGTTATTTTAAATCACCAATTTTTTCTGTAAAACTGATTGCAGTGCAAATTGCATATTTTAAAGATCTTAAAAGTCGACAGAATATTATTTCCTTCTTTAGTTCTATAAAAAAGAGGCAGTTTTTTTAAAAAGGATTTAAAATTAAAATTAAGTCAGCCGATAAAAATGCTACTATACTAAGCAAGTTAAAACAAGTAAGATAATCGTGTCAATTCATGCAGGGTTGTAAAAATCGCGTTGTTTAACAAAAACTTGTTAGAATTTGATTGCCACAAACACGGCACGAACTGAAGGTGGATGGTCCGATACAGTTTTCCATATAAACTTTGAGGAACTAATGACGTTGATAGAAAAGATATAATTCCATTATTAGTGTTTTACTTAATTTTAAAACTAACTAACAAAGTGCTAAATACCCAGTTTTGTTATAAAAAAATGTTTATTAAAGAAAGTAAAACAAACTATTATTATTTAATTTAGCTAGATTAAATAATAATAGTTAAATTAGCTAAATTAAATAATAATAGTTTGTTTTACCTGTTATAGTTATAAGAAACCTTATTATGAGAAACAGCTATAAGAAACCTTGTTATAAACCAACCTCGTTATAAGAAACCTTGTTATAAGAAACAGCTTCTATCTGCTAGAAGCTGTTTTTTATAACAAGGTTTCTTATGGGTAACAAGATTCGGCTGTATTTAATTTTAGTTTTAAATACTGAGGACTCTACGGTTTCAGTGGCAGGGCGATTTAAAGTTGGATTTTTATAGATAGAATTTGTCTGCCGTCGCCCCTCTAAATTGCCTTAACGCCCTCTAATTTTCTCTGAGCCTTCTACTGCTCCTCTGAAAGCCTCCAGCGCCCACAAGGGAGCGTTATCGCCCACTTTGAGAAAGACTGGTCTAGACCCTGTGCGACTTCAAAAGTTCAGTGACAATTTAGTGAAATGTAGTGAAAAATTATGTGCATCTACGAGTGAGTATTAAAATTCAGAACATCAAAAGAAACATGACACAAAGAAAAAAATAGGTTTCATTTCCAATAATAATTATAACTCACTTATAACAATAATTTTATAAATGAATTCATATAACATTAAGACATTATAAGACGTCGCAAGAACATCTTTAAACATATAGAACATTCGGAACAGACCTAGATTAAAATTCGAGGTGTTTCTTATTTTTTTTCTAGAAAAAACATCACTTTTCCGTATCGCTAATAATCATTCGTGCTTGTTTGGAAGCTACGTTCAAGAATTTCGCAATTGTGATAAAAAAAACGACGTTATTACAGCATCCAAACCAAATTCGAAATCTCGCAATTCAGTAATCAAATTTATTATTTATTATTTGTGCGTTACAGCCTCACTAACTGCCGAAGCAATTCTATGCGCTGTGGAAAAGGATGGCAAGGTATATTTATTTTTATATTTAATATACACAATTGATAGAAGAGCCTTAAGTATATTAATAAATTGCACGTAACAAGAGATAATTATGAAAACAAAAATAAAAAGTGTTAATTATGAAAAACTATTTTACATATAACACCCTAAGCAGCACGTAAACGTTCGAGAAACGATTGCTTTACGTTGGTTTGGTTATATTCAAACAAAGTGGGAATGTTCGAAGAACATACGTTTTAAAACCTTTAATATATATGTTATGCCCTGGAAGAGAATAAACGCAACAAAATCGCTTACTCGCGCACTCGCGAGTCTTAAACGTATTGGTAGGTCTGCAGATCAGGTCAAGGTCCGGAGAGACCCATTTACTCCGATCACAGAACGTACGTTAAGTGGTCCTTTATTTAGGTCAAAAAACTTAATCTCTTTACCTGGGATTGGACTATATGAGCATGTTAAGAGGGGAATTTAGATTTAAGTGATTGAAAAGAAATGAATGAATAATTATAACAACTTGGTTAAATTTAGGGCATTTTGAATAAAATAGTTTATTAATTGTACTAATAACATAATTTGGTTCTCACATGGGTTAATAATAGTGGTGAATTGATGAGAAAAGTCATTGTAAATGATACAATATTTAAATGATGATAGGGTCAGCTAAAGTTAAACAATGAGATATATGGGTTAACATTAAACAAACTTTTATAAACCAGTATTATTGGAATAATGCAAATACAAGATGAAGATTAAAGTAAAAAAATGTAATTCGTGTAACTTAATTTAATACAATCGGATTTAACGTAACAAGAATGTTTAATGTATTATAGGTATAGCGTGAAAAACATCATTATATAATACAAGGAAGATGATAATTACGCAGTGTATGTGTGTGTTTTAAGGAGTAAAGTGGGATTGGAGATTGGATTGAAACGATTAAAAGTCATATTTAAATATGAAATAGAGACTTACGATTTAAGTGAATCGACTGTAGTGAATAGTACGTAGAACATGGGTTTGTTGATACTTAGCAGAAGAAGAAGAAGAAGAAAAATGACTGACTGACTAACTGACTGACTGCCTAACTGACTGACTGTCTGACACTGACTGACTGACACTGACCGTTTGACTCTGAGTGGCTGACTCTGAGTGGCTGACACTGAATGGCTGTGGAGTGGCCAGAAAGTAAGGGTTTTATAGGGAAGATTTTGGGGGTGATGGATGACGATCGCCAATGAGAAGAGTTTTCGTGGAAAGCGGGAAACGGATATGGAAGATTAGAAAATGAATAAGATCACGGATGCGTTGAAAAACCCATGACGCATTTGGGTAGCGTATAATAATTACATCCTCTTTATGATAGCGCTTACCCAAATCCACCTATTTCCTATCATAAAAAGGAATTTGTTGCTCCCACGGTACCCAGGATGCAATGAAACTATGTGTCTTACGTGAAGGCGGATGAGATGACAGATATATTGGGAAACCCACAGTGCGTCATACGGCGAGCCATCGTAATCTTATCCCTTTTACGATAATGCTTGTCCGACGTCCGTCTGCCTCCCAATTATATATATAAAAAAAAAGAAATCCGTACTTCCCGAGGTACCCAGGACGTAACATATCATACGTAGCAAAATGTACGAGTATCACAATTATGCTGCTCTGTTACAATTCCATTTTTTAATTAAAATATAAACATCTTGAAGTTTGATTATGTCTATTTATAACAAATTATTTTAAAAATTTATTAATTGCTCAAAGATATTAATATATTAATATCTTTTAGCAATTAATATATTTAATTCATATATATAACTAAACCAAGTGAACGTAAAGCGAACGTAAAGTAAACGAAAGCAGCACGTAAACGTTCCTCGAACGTTTACGTCCTGCTTGGGACAATAACATATTGAAAGCAATTATTTTTTTTATTATTTATTATTAGTTTATTAGTGTTATATGTATTAAATTTTAACTATTAACAGGAAATAGAGATAAAAATTCTCTTTTTAATGTTCTTCACTTACGACATATATTAAATCGCAGTATAATTTATTCCAGCTCCTTAACGATAATGATGAATACATAAGAGATGCAACCGTGCAAGATTTAGAAGATGTTATCTCCGACGCGAGCACAATGAAAAGGGCGTGAGAAATGCTTACCAAGTGTTTCAATGACGGTAATGAATTTTGTTGCCTCTTGAAAAATAATATTTGCAATTACTAAATTCCGTTTTGATTGCAGGAAATCAAAGTGGATTCACCGGTCGGGAGCGAACAATGAAAATTGTCACATACGTTATTCCGATATTGCCTCTCTTCGACAAACCACATTAAGAATGATTTGTAGAATTTTTTCCAGTATATGAAACGCTCATATAACTTTCTTCGCATTTCTCTGCATAACTTTACGTTTGTATAATACATTACGTTTTGTGTTGAAATGTATGCAAATATAAAATTGATAATAAAATTTATCCAAGTGGTTGATCTAATGAAACATTCTGCAAGACTAAAAAATTTCTATGGAAAGGGACAATAAATATATCATCAAATATATTTATATAGTGACATCATTTCCGACTCACCTTAAGGAAGTTTTCTTAAAGTCTTAAAGTCTTAAATATTCAAAAACTCGATTATTTTTTGGTATTTTTCGAAAGTTAATAGACTTAAGAATAAGTATAGGCTTAAGAATATCCCACAATATCATTACTGCCTGACAAGTCCTGGAAATTGATGTAAGTGGCGACAAAGGAACGATTAAGACATTTACGCACTCTTCACAAAAAAGTTTTAGAATTTTTCTGCTCAGTTTCATCCGTTCTGTCTGCACACCATGAGAACCGAGAACGGTTTGAGATATCTTATAAGCATAAGTCACAAGAATATCGTCGTATCCGTTGGATGTCACTGCATGATGTTCGATTAGATTGATTGATTGACGATTCGATGAGATTAAACAGCGTTGAGTTCGGTCCGAGGATGGTTGGATGACACCTAGCCACCGACAAATACTCAGGACGAGAATAACATCACGCACATATAGGCTATTATAACGAATCCATATATATTCCTTCCCTTTCTCTTTTGATACTTGTTTCCACAATATCTGTGTCAAATTATAATGATGCAAACCAGATGATTTGTATGACTAAAAATAGCTAGTATAATAATTAAAATCCGTTCAAACCACTAAAAAAAGTTTATAAATATCCGGCCGCAGCTTCGATATAACACATTCTCTGACAAAATTCTCGCAGAGAACTTCCTCAGGCATATTAAAGGACTCAGAATGAAGACTTTGATGATTATTATGGGTGTGCTGGCCGTAACGGTAAATACCAAGTAACGACCGTGAATATCTTTGTAAGCTTGCAATAGTGAATGAAGTTCTCGCAATATTGCGATGATACTCTTAATATTAATATTATTTTATTTCTTATTAAATACAAGGATTATATTTTATCAATCTTGATTTTGCATTACCTGTTAATCTTTTCTGCGTTAAGTATTGACGTTTTTTGTAAGAATACTCAAAGAGCGAGACGATAATATATATGTTAATATTAAACCTTCTTCAAAATGATGAATATTTACAGATGATGGTTTACAGTAGCGGTAACGTACGTTTGAAAAAATTTCACCATAACATCACGAACTGTAACAAAGAATTGGGATCATCGGATGTGTATAAAAATTGAAAACAGACAAATATACCAGGAAAAATATAGAAAATAATTGTCGTTATAATAATGATTTCTTAATTTAACAGTCGTTGAAAAACTAAATAATTCGGATGTCTTTTATTTTCTGTCATATAGTCACTTATCGTTCTATATTTTTAATAATATTCTATGCGTGGTATGGAAAATAGTCTTAAGAATTTCACGAGAGATTTGTCGAGAGATGGCGGTGTATGTATTTTCGTATTCAATATACGCTAACTCGCACAAAAATATCTTGATATAAAGTATAATTTATTCTTGATATTTTACAACTTTCACATACTCGTTGCTAATAACTCGTAACTAGTACATATTTCTGAACATTATCGTAAAGCTATAATAGATACATTATTGATTTAATATGTCGCCTCTATTTATTTCAGCAATTAATAAGTAATAAATCAACTTTAACTACGGTTAGAAAATTCTGATAATTTGATCAAATTACATA
>NW_014556975.1:0-2677 GCF_001313825.1 Dinoponera quadriceps | reverse complement strand
CTTGCCATGTTATTTATGAATCGCAAATTGTAATTAAAGCATTTGTATTGCCATAATACCCCAAAGAAATATTAAATTAACGTCTAGAAATAATGACTTTACATATATATATTTCTTAAACGCTTTTAATAATATTAAATACATTTTTTTTTTTATTATTTCGTAATATAATTTTTCCGTATATTGTTAAAACATATTAAAAATATTAAAAAATATTTTTTTAATGTTACTTAAATATTTATTTGGAGTTAATGCAACTATTCAAAATGGTTTCTAATTTGGATTTAGAAATAACATTGGCAATATGTTAATTTTCTGTTGTCATTTTTAATACTGTTCTAATGTGTTCGAATCTCTCACTACCTATCAGCTATTTTAAATAATTATGTATGTGATGATTCATAATTTAGTATGTAGTATTTTCTTCTCGGAAGACACATTATCTCTCATTTAATCACATCCCGGTAAACGAGAAATATTATATCAACTTTTTTTAATGTTTGAAAATTACATATGAATATGAAACAGATTTCGCGATTATTGATCATTAGAAAGGAAATTTAAATTAATATGAGAATATACGTAGGTAGCTATTTATATTTCTGGCCTTGGTAGCAGTAAGTGTTGCCAGGCGCTATCTGACGTTGTCATTGGAAACTTGACATTGTTGAACATAAGAACATAAAAACACATTGTCATTTGAGCACGGTTTATGTTGTTTACAGTGAATTGAAAAATTCATGTCGGGCAAAAAATGGAATTAACTCGTGAACATTTTGGTGCGATTATTTTTCATAACTTTCGACGTGGATTATCAAGACAAGAGTGCATCGATTAATTTAATTCTTTATACAGCGAGAAAGCACCATCCTACAGCACTGTAAAAAACTGGTATAACGAATTCAATCGTGGCCGACGTTCGCTCCAGGACGAATATCATGTGATATACCGTGAGATTGAGGCATCTTTGGGCATTAGTATGACAAGCATCAATAAGATATTGCATGAACATTTGTCAACGATTTTCAACACCCGAAGAAGCGGTTGATGCATTCAAAACGCATGTTTTGCAGTTACCTCAATCGGTGTGGAAAAAGTGTTTCAAAAATTGGTTCAAACACATGCAAAAGTGTATTGATCATCATGGAGAATATTTTGAAAAACAATAAAACCAATTTCGATCATAAATATTTGTTTTTTCATTATTAGGCCAGAAATATAAGTAGCAACCCTCGTATTGATCTCGATTTGAATATATCAAAATTACATTATTGCGATTGATTTTGGCGGACATTTTAATATTACTATAATATTACTATTACATTATATATTACTATATGGAATATCAATATTGACACTAACATCAAATTGTATAATTTATTTAATATTATCTGAGAGGAACATTACTAGCGTGTTAGGAAAACATAAACGCAATATGAATTGCAACGATATATGTAACTTCAATATTACCGAAATCTCCAAATCGGTATTCGAGGTTGTTCATAATGATGTTGTGTACAATGCGTTAAATATGACATATTTGAAACGTTATATGTTGTTAAATATCATTATAATAACATCGTAGTAATGACTTCTTGCTTACTAAGACGGCTGAACAGTTTAGTCAATAGAAAAAAAAGTCGAAAATTTACGTAAAATATATAACATTATTAATTTAAACGTACATTTAATATGTTATTAATAGTAAAAGATATGGAAATACATCCAATTATATGTACACAGATAATTTTTTATAATGTAAACAATGTTACAAAATAACCAGTCTAATGTGTACTTTTTTTAGATTTTTAACGAGAATAGCGAATACAAAATGAAAGAAACATTCAAGATATATGCAGATTTTATCCCCGATGCAGACAAATTAAAACAGGCGCAATCAGTGATCACTAAATGCTATAATGAAGGTACTCGATTTTATCATAGATATTAAAAAATACTTTTCGCAAATACCAACATATTTTTCATTGTAGAGGTTAAAAATAGAAGCACCGGTAAGGAGCAGACGCTAAAAATTATCACGTGCGCTTTGCCAACATATTATCTCGTCGACAAAATAAATTGAAAGTGAATCAGAGATGATTTTGTAATGTGATATGTCATATAAAACACTTTTCTTCATGCTGGACTTCAGGAGTCTCAGTTTAATATTACTTATAACGTCACAATACGTTTTTGATACGTGACAATCTTTCTTTATAGGACTGTGTATATAGTTGACTATTTAATAAATTACAGTAATTTAAAGTACATTAAAACAGTACATTAAAAATACAGTAATATNAGTACATTAAAACAGTACATTAAAATTACAGTAATATTAAAATATTAAAATATAATAATATTAAAAATAATAATATTAAAATATATTATATATACGAAAAAAAATTCAGTTCATGTAATTGAATTTTGGTTAAGACGACGAAATTATTTTATTTTCCAGATAAAAACTCGGTTGTAGAAACAGAAAAATTCTTATAGAATGCTACTGCTGCTCAATTGTACTAGGTTATCTTAACAGAATTATATTGTTACTCGACAAACATATAATTTTTTCGTGATGGAACCTGAAACTTTTTGGCTCCGAGACTATCGCTTTAGATTGCAGGGCAACTAATGTTGTTAGTATATCGTGTCCAACGGCAGCACATATCGCTTC
>NW_014556974.1:232806-323756 GCF_001313825.1 Dinoponera quadriceps | reverse complement strand
TGTATTAATAAAAGTATTATTTTAACACTTACATATGTTGAATATCGACATAACACAAAATGTTGAGATAACATAAACACCATATATTAAATTAACAAACGCGGCTATGTTAAAATTTTAGCGCAAAAATTTTAACAATGACCAGTTTTAACACAAATATAAAAGGTTTGTTACTGCATAGAGATGTTGAAATTTTTCACCTCATATTGAGCAAAGCTTCTATTCATTTTTCCGTATACTTTCACCGTATAAATGATTTGTAANTGTTGAATATCGACATAACACAAAATGTTGAGATAACATAAACACCATATATTAAATTAACAAACGCGGCTATGTTAAAATTTTAGCGCAAAAATTTTAACAATGACCAGTTTTAACACAAATATAAAAGGTTTGTTACTGCATAGAGATGTTGAAATTTTTCACCTCATATTGAGCAAAGCTTCTATTCATTTTTCCGTATACTTTCACCGTATAAATGATTTGTAATTTTATGCAGCCACACCTAAAAAATATATACTACTTTCAAATAAATATTGTTTCAAGTAGTTCATAAATTTATACATTCGCAAATATATGTTTATATCATTTTATCATGAGCAGTACATTTTTATTCAAGATACATCTTGAATCCTAATAAGAGAGAGTTTAATATTTTATAATCAAGAATATGAAAATAAAAGAAACTTCAGTTTATATGTGTGTGTGTGTGTGTGTGTGTGTGTGCTTATCCAAAAAGTAAGCGAATTTAAAACATCTTCGGTGAAGTTTATAACATTCTTGAAAAGAATCAGTTTTGAGAATTAGTTTTTCTTTTAAATATACGATAATGAACCTTTCTAGCATCTATGATGAGTATATCGATTTTACGACTATAATAAAAAAATATAGTCTTTGTCGAAGATAATTATTACTTAAAGGAAGGAAGGTAAACTATATCGTAATCGCTTTTCTTAGCAGTAGAATGATATTTTCCTTCGTGCGATACAACGTTAAAATATGCAGAAAAAAAAATCGATATTTCGCCGGCAGTTTTCAGATATATGACATCCCCCTTAAAAATCCATTACCAGATTCGCGCGATCTCCCAGGTATAAACGTCCCGTCCCTCGAACAGTGTGTCCGCTTCATCCTACTAATACCGTTATGCAAACGGTGTAATTATCCTTTTTGTTCTTACCTTGACTGTCTGTCCTGCCTTGAGGAGTGGCTTGTCGGGATCGGGCACGTAGTCCAACGTGATCCCGTAGAATTGGCCCTTGTTGATGTACGTTATTCTGTCGTCCTCGCGTCGCTGCGACGTGCTGATTGGCGACTCCAGGTGGTACTTAAATCCGTAGGGCGAGAAACTAAGAGACGACAGACGAGATTCCCCAAATGAAGCGTGGATTATACGGCCGCATGTGCGCGCGCAAAAACATGCTTGTTTAAAGCCGCCGTTTTTCTCGTTCATTATGCGCCGGTCGCGCTTGATCACGCAGGCGTGTCCATTTGACTCACGCGATTATGAGCTCGCAAACGAATCAGCTCGATCAGCTGATTAAAGTGCTACTGTAATTACCGATCGATTATCCATCGACACCCGCAATTGCAGCTCTCCGCGTGAAGACAGTCACACGTTCATATGGTGAACCGCGTAAAAAGTAAGCGGGCGCGCGCGAACCAAGTATAACCATGGCGAGACATTCGTTAATTAAAACGTCTTTCGTAGGAGGAGAAGGAGAAGGCAAACACTATGGAGCATAAATATTCAAATGGCTAATCACGAGCGATAACGAAGGGATCGTGTGCGAAGGAAACTGGTAATACGGCGCGTAAAAAAGCGCAGGAGCGTCGACGTGGAAAAAAGGAAGGCGGACATACCGAGACTCGCGTCAGGGAAAATCACGGAAAACGTTTGCTGATTAGAACATCGGCGGAGGCAGACGCGTACATGGTCAAATATGAATATCGAGTGGCTAGTCGCGAGCGATAACGAAAGAGTCGTGTGCCTGGAATCCGGGGAAGCCGGAGACGCGCCGGGAGCGTCGAAGTGAAAAAGGAACGACGCCGACGGACATATCGGGACTCGCATCAACCTCCTTGCCCAGGGAAAATCGCGCTTCTAATCGAGCTTATCTCCGCCTCGGCTTCGGCTAAAGCCGGCCAGGCAGGCAGGCGATACCTCATGAAAAATGAACTCCCATAACCTGTGACAGGGAGAGGAGAGAGAAAGAGACGGCGATGTAACGCGGGGGCAAAACGACGCGCAAGTCGCGCCGGGGAAACGGGAGCAAAACGATCGGTCGCCGCGATCGAGGAAAATCGCTAATCGCATTCCGTCCCGCAGCCGGTCTGCCTGCTGCTCCGGTCGGTCGCTCGGTCTGCTACTGTCGGCGAACTTTCCGCGCGATATTATCGCGTCGCCGCGAGAGAACGCCCTATTATCTCTATCTGAGCGCGCGTTACGGCGGCCGACGCTTCGTATTCGCGACGTGATACCCCACGCGTGTATACTTCGTTTTCCCTTCTTTTTTTTCCCCCCTTTGCGTCTTCCTTTGCTTTTTCCCTTTTCTTCTTCAGCCAGACGGACAGAGAGAGAGAGAGAGAGAGAGAGGGCGACGGTGTGCGTGGCGAGCGAGGCGATAACTGACCGTGGCGGGTGAACGCCCTCCTGTGCGCCTCTGCTGCTCGCTCCCGTTGCACAGCCGCCGCCTA
The DNA here is from genome assembly GCF_001313825.1 of Dinoponera quadriceps. Lineage (NCBI taxonomy): Eukaryota > Metazoa > Arthropoda > Insecta > Hymenoptera > Formicidae > Dinoponera > Dinoponera quadriceps. The sequence continues at coordinate 321,056 of NW_014556974.1, read as the reverse complement.
CCCGGTGTATACCTTGTTACGACTCCCCGTGTGGGTTACGCGCGACTACCGCGGCTCCGATGGTCTCAAGAGAGAGTCCTCTCTCTCTCTCTCTCTCTCTCTCTTCCTTCCTCTTCATCTTCCTCTCCATCTTTCTTCCTGTCCGTCTGTCTTTGCCGCCGCTCCCTCCGCAAACGTACGCGAAAAAGTACGGTCGCGAGTCGAGGTGTGTGAGAGAGAACAAGAGAGAAAGAAGAAGAGGGGGAGAGAGAGAGAGCGGCTACACCCTTTCTGACATTTCGATTTCACGCGGCGAGTCGGCGGACGCGCGTGCGATTTTTCAGCCCAGGCGCGATCCCGAGGCGCTTGTCCGCTTCTGACCGGACGAGAGAGCCGGCCGCGACTTAATAACTTTAACATCATTGTTCATTCCGCGCTGGTGAGTTCGCGAGGAGGCGAGCGGGAGAGATTTTCAGCGCCGCTGATCGCACGGTCGGTCTAATAATGGGAGTAACAAATTACAAAAGGCGGATGAAGCGCGACGGGGCGCGGGAAGATCGCCAAGGAGGATGGATGCGAGAGAGGTGGAGAGAAAGAGAGTACAAAGGGGGAGGCAAAGGACTGAACGAGGACGACGGGAGGATGTGAAGAAACGCGGAGGAAATGAAGGGAACGCGAAAGACTAAGGGGTACAGGAAGTACTTGTTGTAACATAAGTCCAGTGCGGAGATATTAGTTTCGCGAAATGGAAGTGGCAACGTCACGAGTCCATTTGCAGGGACATCGTTCCCAGAAGAAATCTGAGAGCGTTGACACGGGAAGTAAATAGTACGACTGCGTACGCATACATGGATATTTTCAACTTCACGCTTTGTCGCTACCGGCGTAGAAAATTTCTTCGGATCCAATCGGGATCCCGATTTTTCAAAGTAATCGTGGATTCTAGTTGGAAAATCTACGTAGGTTTCGGTTGGGAACGTAAGGTTTCAAATGTACGATTCTAAATGGGAAACATAAACAGCCCTTATATCTGATTATCCTCAACATTGCCTCAAAGTTTCCCTCAAAGCCTCAAAATTTCGCTGAAGGCCTCAAAGTTTTCCTAAAAATTTTCTCTGCTTTTCTTTTCACACTACTTGGATAAAATATATGACACGCTTTAAGTATTGACACTTTACAAGTGTACACACGCGCTACGAGCTCGCTCTATCAAGCATGGTAGCATGAAAAATGTAACCTCGTGTATTAATCTCTTATGTCAGTTCCTACTATCATGGTTTAACTCGATGATTAACTCAACGAAATTGACCAATTACATTGATCAGTTCAGCTAATTGGCCAATGCAATCGATCAATTCCGTTCAGTTAATGAAACCGTCGATTAGATTTAAGGTTCTTGGATACTCGCTGCAACTGTCTAGGAGCTTTAATGACTTCAGAAGCGAGAAAACATCCACCAAGAATTTTTGCGTTATACATTCGAATGAAAAGATATATATTCGCAAAATGACATTTGTGATCGATTCAGCACAATTGCAAAATCGGACAAATATTTTTCTTTTGGACAATCAATAAATAGTTGCAAAATTAATATTGACAAATTCGTGTAAAGAGAAATTAAAAGGGATAATTTCATGTCAAGTTAATTTTCTGACTATTTATTGATTGATCGAGTAAAAAAGAAGTGTTCGTTTAATTTTACAAGTGTACTGAATTGTAGTGTATTTTTTCGTTTCTGGCATCATTGAACAAGGACAGTCGTAATGAATATTCTGGAGCTTTAAACAATGATGGTAAAAATAGGCATTAATCTGATATTCGGTCAAATTATTATACGATCTGGTATTGATAGTCGCACGCAGCACGAAGCCATAGCGCGCGGCCAATCAGCGGAAGACAAGGCTTCATCTTATGACTGGGATAAGAATGGGATTCTTTATTGATATCGTAGTGAAATAACCTGTTTTGGAATAACTTTGGATATTCTAATCGAAATCTATGATGCATACGAGAAAATCTGAGAAAATTTCTATGCGGGTAATGATAACGATTACACGAATTAATTATTAAAACGGAACATATAATCTGTAATCATTTATTAATGTTTTCCGTAAGAATTAAGTTTTCGATTGTTGTGAGAGAAAAAGTTAAAAAGGCAATTTTCACACGATCAGGGACACTCGCGTGTTGCACGGGAGCCCGCGACTGTCCGCCCTGGGCGGCACGAGAGTTATTAACTTTTATCGCTTCTCTTCCGCTCCTTCCATGTAATAAGGCAGATCTATCTATCAATCGCGCCGCAGATCTATCTTCTAATCCGTCTAACCCAGCCGGCCGGCTAACTCGAGCATTGGCGTGCGTATTGTATTAGAACGCGCGTTCATTATACCTATCGTAATTTATTAGCACGATGCGGACGCGTCGTTGCATCGTGCGAGGATTGCGTGAATCTCTAATCGCGCAAATTTTATGTCGGCAATTTTATCTCGACGTTCTCGTTATCTCTAACACTCGCGTCAAATACTCCGACATCATTGAAGCCGACAAGACGAAGAGTTACTTTCCACAATTAAGCATCACATAATTTCTTTTCTTTTCAGAATGGATTCAGTTTGCAGTTTTTCTTTTGGGAATTACTTACATTTTCGGTATCTGGATCTTGTCGGCATCGTTCTGTCTGCCAAAATCGTGCCAAGGCCGCGACCTCGGTGGATTCGGATTCGGATTCGGATTCGTCGCACCTGCGGACACGAGGCCGCTTCGTTGCACCTGTGCCTGCGCGTGGCTCTGCTGCAGCTGTAGCTGTAGGGGTTGGTGGTGTATCACGGCGCCGCTCTCGAGGACCACCGCCGCTCCGGCTGTCGTCCCGCCGGGGCATAGTTCCGTGTAGTCAAACGATGACTGGAAAATAAGAAACATTCGTGAAATAACAATGTATAGATGAAATATTCACTTATTTCTATTATTTTATCAACGGTTAGTGATTTATTATATATTTTTCTCTCATGAATCGCTGACTTCTTATCGAAAAACTCAAAATCTGACTATAAATGGAGCAATTTGGTCAGCGACATTGTTTTCCGTGACCGAAGATCAACAAGAGCACTTTACTCTGATTAAAGTTATTTGACAAACATTTTCCGTCGGCCTGTGTAATTTTAACCGAAGTGCACTACGGTCGTTATATAATTCCGCCCGTGCTAGTTTTTCGCGCTCGACAAGTGCTCCAACGTATTTCCCGATCTCTAAAATTGTCTTCTCACGTCGTAAAACTCGGCGGTCACGAATCGATGGCAACAGCGTCGCCTTCGCGGTGGCTCGCGTAACTCGCTGAATTATCAACAGGTAACATTTCAACGAATTTCTTCGCCGCGGAGAAAGTTGCACGGGATGTAATGATAGTGCATGGCAATTTTGACTTTTGAGCAGCCGGGTAGGGGAACGCACGTATGTGTGCGTGTGTGCTTCGTGCCGTGAAGACCACAAGTGATAGTTGTTCTCTTTTCCGGTCGGCGGTTCGCCGATGGATAAAATGCGCTCGCGTGTACGCGTGGCCCCGCTCTCGGTCTCCCGCCGATTCAAATGCGCACTGATTACGGTGTAATTAGTATTTTAAAAGCTGGTAACGACGTAATTATTTACCGATACCGTTTCTCTCGCGAGCGCGCACACTCGTCCGATTATCACGATTCAATATCCGCACACATCCGCTTGTCCTAGTTTGCATATCAATGCATTTCATTACATTCTTTAATTTCTCGATCACGTCGCCCGATAAATTGCGAGCCGCGTGATTAAGAGGTTCGCCGGAACGATGGATGATTAACCGTGCGCAAACACGCAACTTCACGTGACTATTCCGATATGACTGTCCGCTCGCGTTTTTCTGTCGCCTCTCCATCAATGATACACGCATCGTAAACAAAGTTTAATCGCTCTTATCGGGGGAAGTCCGCCGGATAAAAAATATTTTCAACTTCTCTCTCTCTCTCTCTCTCTCTCTCTCTCTCTCTCTCTCTCTCCGCGCGCGCGGCGATAAAAGAAAAACACCAAAACTAATATAGGTATGGTAAACCGACATACTTATGTTTCTCGGTTGTAAAATACTAAGTTTTGCCAGACAGTACATGAACTTCGTCTTTGTACAGTAGTTGGAATGAAGTGGCAATTTCTGTTTGCAAGCACGTTCGATTGTATTATCGTGTGATTTTTCTTTATGCTGAAATTCTGAATTGAGCTATCTTCTTGTGAGAGTTAAAGTAACAAATCAGCGGTAAGTAATTTATTTGACAATGCTACTTTATAGTGTGAGTTTTGAGCTTTTTAAATCCGTTGGATTTTGTGACAATCTTTATCCTCTCTTACTGAACCACACAAGAAAAGTTAAGGTAAGATTTTTTTGTAAACCGAGAACTGAGTTTACTGGGCTTTCACTCGATATACCTGAACTTTACAGTGAAATATTATCTCACAGAATATAATTGATGTTACCCGACCGATTTTCTCCTTTTTTTTTTGTTTGTTTGTTTAAGATGGTCATAAAAAAATCAGGGGACTTCTTTCTAAGTAACAAAGGAGCAATACACATCGTAAAATATTTTAGAAATATGTAAAATTAAAGAGAGATAACTGTAATTTCAATCTTTTCATTTTATATTTTGAATAATTTCCCATAGGTGTCATAGGTATGTCACATTTAGTTTCTAGAAGCGTCAATCCTCAAACATCTTAGAAAATAGTTATTTGCAAAGAAATATTTAATAACTTTCACAAGACTATCAGATATTTTGGTGGAGAAGAGTTGCATCTATGCTGTATGCACGTAAAAATTGTATACATAGAAATTAAACATAAACTTTACTTTTATACCGCCAATAAAAGGAAAGACTTTAGAGCTTCAAAAACAAAATGGTGTGTCGCTTTTGGCACTTTTCCTTTATACATTTTCATCGGTATCCGCGGTCGCGCGCGACCGAGCGCGCTTCGAACATATGTGTTTGCCGCGCCAGCGAAAGAAGAAGAAGAAAACAGCGAAGAAGAAGAGAAGATAGGAGCGCGCTTTGTGGTCTCGTAAAATCAACCGCACAACCCGCACGCGCTTCCAACCGTAGCTGTTAATAAGCGGCTTGCCAAACGACCTATTCCCTCATATGTCTTCATGCGATTACGCGTCGCCTGCAGTTATTTTTCAATGCAACGCGGTTACCGCAGCTCGTTGCCTCAACTCTCCGCGTGTCATTCCGACGGAGAAGAAAAAAATATAATAAACGCGGCGACTTCTTTCCTGCATAGTTCTCGAGCCGCTGAATCCGCTGCGTCCTCGGAGCAAGGAGCTACTTCGTTCTTTTGAAATTCTCCGAATGCTCCGAGCTTTAAACGAACGAGATATAATGAGCACGGAAGTCGTGAAATCATCTTCTAATTAATCGCTGAAAGTAATATTAATAAAGTATTATTATTATTACTGTTATTATTTTTAAATTTCGGAAAAAAACATTTATTTCCCAATTTTTCCACAGATTTGTTGGATTTCTTACCTTCTTTACGGAAAAAAGTAAATGTGGCAAGTTTTAACCGAACACACGTGAATTTTTCTAAACGAATTTTCGTACTCCCGGGAAAGAGAAATCGAGGAAATCTTGGGAAATATGGAGAAAAACCGGGTTCTTTTTCCGTTTTTTACAACTACAATTATTATCACCGTTAACTTGGTGATATTTTCAAAACCGATCCTCTCCACGGGAACACTCGGATCGGCGGATTATCGAACTTTTTTTCTCATCCGTGACTTCAAGCACTTTTATAATTAATTCCGAGAGGCTTCGACGTCTTTACGATCCCGCGACGCGAGCGTTTGCGCGCGAGTCGCATGATTCGCCGGCGATTTATTTACTTATCGCGTTTCGTCGTCGCGCTACACGACCGCTCTAATTGAGACGTCACTCCGGTGCCGGCGATCGAGTCAACGTTTCGCGAGAAATCCGAGCCGCGGCGTATCGCCGACGCGAACGCGCAAAACTGTCGTGTACGTTGGATAAGTGAGAACGGAGAGGCGAGGGAGGGCAGGCGGATAAATATTTAATATCCAAACAAGCGTAAAACCCTTCAAAGCGAGTGTATCGGCTAAAAATCGGCAGGTCCGGTTAGAATATGATACGTGTTTCGCGCTAACGATACCGCAGGCATGCGTGGAGAGCAACGCGAAGCGTGCGCCTCGCAACGAGACTCGCTACTCACGCAACACGCGCCGAGCTTTACGAGTGGTTTAACGACACCGTTTTTCTTTCGTCGCTCACATTGCGCATTCGTAATTGGCGGTTAGAAACTACGTCGCGCCTAAACATCGCGGAAATGAAAAGCCCATTGGACGTGATAATCCGCATCGAACATTTCTTGAGATCTAATTGGGATCCAGTCCAATTTTTCAAAATAATGATGGATTATAGTTGGAAAATCTATGCAGATTCTGGTTATAAGTGTCACGTTTCAAGCATATCTGATTATAAGTGTTACGTTTCAGGCAGATTATTCTAAGTAGGAAACATAAATAGATCTTGTTTGTTGACCCCTAATGTTTCCCCAAAGATTTTTTCTGCTCTCCATTTTATATTACGATTGAACAAAATAGTATATGAATCGCATAAGCGTTTACACTTTACACAGAAAAAAGTGCTACAATTAGATAAACGTAAGTATAAGAAAAAAGTACTACAATTAGATAAACGTATTTTTCAACCTTTTAAATACCAAGTAATATTTGTATCAATTTAAATATATTTTAGTATAACTTGTGGTACATAATAAAATTACTTGAATGCAATAATACCATAATTTGTAAATGAATTACTGAATGTAAGCGTAAAATGGTCCTAAACGAAATTTAAGAGAATATTTATAATAATATTTCTTATGTAAAATACTTCTTTTCTGTTGAAGAAACCTAGTAGTTTTAAATTTCGATTTTCCTGCCCAGTAAATATTTTCCAATAATAAATTCTGATATTTGCAATATAATGAATTTAATATACATGTTGAAGTTGTTTTGAACATATACAAGTAAATGTCTATTTACATGACACGAAGAAAATATATTGCATACAGTCAATTATATTTCTACTTCTAGTAAATATTTGTTAAGGAGTATTGGAGTAACCATTCCACTTGGATGAAGTAATATATCACTTGAACGGTAGCTTGAACTTTTTCGCAGTGTATAAGTACACATACACGCACGTTATGCATGTTACGCGCACGTTATATTATAATGTATGATAAGATATATATATCTCTTTGACTTTGTTTCATTAGATCTTTGTTGGTCATACAGCCTATTTTGTAGATGCAATTAATTATATTTTATAATTTATTTTACTTTATAACTTAACAAAACACGATAATATCACAGTGTCAGTTATTGATGATCCCTACGGCATTCAACGCGTTAATTTCTTAATCTGATATTCAGTCAAACTGTCACTCGACTCTAATGATGACAGTCGCACGTGACACGAAACAAATCGCAGCGCACAGCCAATCAATATCACGGAAAAGAGACTTCGTCCCATATTTAGGATAAGAATGGAATTTCCAATTGGTATCGTAATGGAATCATCTATTTTGAGACAACTTTAAATATTTCAATTGAAATCTATCCCATATCTGGGGAAAATCATGAGAAATTTTTATTGCTATTATATTATTATTATTATACGGGAACGTGCAAAATTGGCGCCGGCGGAAAAATCTTTCCGCTTCACGTTAACCGTTCTGAATATTGACAGTTTAATTGCGCGCATAATATGCACGTACCGTAGATCGCAGGCAAGTGGATCAGCTTCCAGTAGCGCTTTTATACGCTCGATACGCCCGCTCGATAAGTTCCCGTGTGCGCTTCGGATTTTATTCCGGCTCTTCTCCCGCGCAAACGGAGCAGAACGAACGCGTGCTTTCTAATTCGTAATGCCGACTGTGTGCAATGCTAATGACTTATTCTCGCGCGTGTAATGCACGCGTGCGCGCGACCGTCGCACGATTAATGCCGCCGGAAGTGGACGATATCCAACAGTTACGTGATGAATCGTCCGTGTCACGATGAAAACCGCTCTGATATAACTCGGTACTGTATGAGATATTGCCACTTAGTCTTTGCGGACAAGCTGCTTCAGCTAGATGCGTAAAAAAAAAAGAATCAAAGGCGTTTCCTTTATAAAAATATTTTACCGTATTTAGCCCGCGAAAACTATTAATTTGAGTAGTAAAAACAGACATTCAGCTGAATGAGTATGATCTTGTTTTTAAGTCGAAAACTTTTCCGTAATAACGAACGATTATTACAGCAGCGGTTATTATAGCGGTTTGCATCTGAATGGTATCAATGTATTATTGTGAATATTCATGAGTAATAAACGCGTACACAGTGCTGGGCAGATCTGAGGTGTGTGAACGTACATTCCGCTACGAATACAAAATACAAAATGTTTAAAACTCGCAGACACTCACATTGCATATTTTAGTAGTATAAATAAACGACTCTTTAAAGTGCTTTTTTTCGTATTGAGATATTGACATTATTATTGTATTGACATTAAGTCTACTTGGTTCTACATCTTCAAGTGAGGAAAACGGAAATAATTAATAATGCTCCTTTGATGTTACGGAGGAAATTTAGACCGAGAGGAAATTTGAAATTCTACGTTAAGTCTTCAAGTGAAGAGAACGGAAATAACTTTCCGTTTGTAGCATTAAAAGAAGCACAATAGAAGACTACTAAAGACTTAATGTAGAACTGATATGACTTATGAATGTCTTAAAATGAATAGACTTAATATAAAATTGAACTTTCGACTCGGGTATTTGCGTATACTTGTCATATTCCTTTGCTTAATAGGCTTTCTCTCTCTGAGTGTGTGTGTGTGTGTGTGTGTGTGCACCTGAGAGTGCAAAAAACGGGCATAAAAATGATAGAACGTTAAAATCGGGCCGCATGAGGGGATAAAAACGAAATGAAATATTTTTGTAACGGTCGACACGAAACTCGGGAAGCGGACTTTTGAAGTCTGTCCGGCGCGGATACCGCGCGCTATTGTAAGGGTATTCGCGTAATGAACGCAAGAAATTAACGCTCTCGCTTGTTTTTATTACGCAGGAGCCGTCCAATTACGCGTCGACGTTCGAGCGCGCATTTTATCATGCAAACTAAGTCCGCGCGCTGTGACTATTAAACATCTCCATTTGTCGGCGTTTAAGCGTAAAAGTGGCTCGATAACAGGATCGCCATGCCGGCGAGAATACGCGTCTATATTAAGAAATGTCTCTCTCGGAGCCATTAGTTCTAACAAACGCGACCGGATATCAACGTCGAGACCGGAGAAACGGGTTCGCCGCGGACTTTTCCGCCGGCGCGCGAACCCGTTCGAATTTCGCGCTCCGCTCCCGTAACACCCGCGATAACCATAATCGCTCCCTTCGAGTGCGTTACCCGTCGCGATACGCGGCATTACCGTCCGAATTTATCACGCCGGTCTAACTGTAACGGCGGCGGGAGAGAGAGATTCGCGCGACAAATCGCCGCGAGAAACGACGAATCCCGCCGCCGTCGTCGTCGTCGTCGTTGCATACGCATTCAACGCATATTAGAGCGATTTACGCGCGTAATAGCGTGCATGTCCCGCGCGCGCGGGAGACCACGGGGAAATTAATCGCGGAGAGCCCGGGAACTCTCCCGGTGAGGCTGTGCTCGTCGTCGTGGGCGAAAGCACTCGCTTGACAAATCGCGTCGAAAACGATAGCGCGCTGCACGGCAACGGATATCGCGAGCGTGCGAGAACGCGAACGCAATAGGATAACGGTTAATACCCCATGCATTAAACCATGCAAAAGTGTCCTTTGNGGGGGGGGGGGGGGGGAGGCAGGCGACGAGCATCGGGGCGTTAACGAACGATATCGCGCCGCGAAATTAATCGCGCCGCGTTCCCGTCCGCGGCGCCGTGGGCGAAGTCATTTGTACGCGGCGATCGAATTGAAAATGATAGCGAGAACGTCTCGGACGATGCCGTTTACAGTGACACGTCGGCGACGGCAACATCCACCCGTGATTGAGCTACGGTTATATATCAGTGGACGACGATTCGTTGCTCCCCTTGGATCTAGCGAAGCAGGTTTAAGGCCGGTATTCATGCGCCAAATCTTATATTTAAGATCTTATATTTAAGATCGTCTTAAGTTTATCTTCCGATTCTGTACGGATCGTTCCACTGGTTATAATATATCTAAAGGTGGACTTAAAACGGTCTTAAATATAAGTGATGACTATGAATACCGGCCTAGAAAATGCTTACTCTGTTTTAACTTAATCGAGATAACATGAACCAAGATCGAAACTACTTATTTCATCGAATTCCGATTTTTAATTCTCAATCTTTAAATCTCAATACAATACTGAAAAAAAGTACTACCGTTCGAGTAAGATTTATTTGGACCAAAATGATTGCTCCAAAATTCTTCGACAAATATTTACTCGAAGTAGAAATATAATATTTCCTTCGTATAAGTTTAACTTGTACGAAGTAAGCAGTTAAGTAAACACGTTTAATTACGTGTTAAAATAGTTGCGACAAGTATTAAATTTTCACGATATTGAGAATATTAGAATTTACTTAGGACTCAAATTTAATTATTAATTAAATTTTATTAGGAATTTAATTTTTATTTTTAATTAGGAATCAAATATAAATCCCCTTACAAGAACGGATTAATCGGGAACATTAAAAATAATTGTTACTTTAGGATAGAAAAAATTAATTCAGCGTGTAAGGCAGATTCTCCGCGTACGATTGCTGAACGAAAAGATTCGGGTGTATGTTCAATGTACGATTAACGGGTATCTTCCCGCAAATAATATTAATATCAATTATATTAATATTAAACTCGCACTATAGGACACCCGCTTAGATTCTTATAAGCCTAATTAAAGGATCTCCATCAGAATTTATTTTTCAAAATTATTCATTCAGGCAGAAAAATCGAAATATTTAAAACCATTAGATTTCTTCAATGGGAAAAAAATATTATGGTAAATACTTTCTTAACACGTTCGCTGCAAGGGTCCAAATTAACGTGCTTATACTACGGATTAACTCGTGTTTGGCACAGGAAGTCGGTAATCGATATATGAATATATGCGTAGTTGGCTTGTGAGGCTCATATGCCAACTACGAGTATACTCGTAGTTGACAGCGAACGTGTTAAATTTAAAATCATTTTACACTTACATTCAGTAATACATTTATAAATTACGGTATTACTGCGTTCAATTATTCACTACAAGCTATTGAAATATACTTAAATTAATAAAAACATTACTTGATTTATGAGTTTGAAAACAGGTAGTTACGTTTATTTACGTCATTCGATACGCTTTGCGTGATGATTTCTTTGGGTAAAACGTGATAAGCGTTTTTAGGACACGCTTCATTAGATCCAAGGAGGGACGAATCACTGTCCACGGGTGTACATTGATCGCGTTGTACGGGTCCACGGGGCCCCTCGATCGTTTCTGCGGCCTCCTGTTCGCCGCTGCATTTTCCTGGACGATTAATGACGCCGTCGCGCTTACCGCGTATCTCAGTAGCGATGGTCTCCGTGCGCGCGAACACGCGGTAAACATTTCTCCGCGCATCTCTCCTCATAATTCTCCTCATACGGTATCAGCCTTCGCTTCGATCTTTGTACGGTGACGTGATAGCCGCGATCCTGTTTCTATCGCTTCGTCGTCCGCTGATTGCAATTTATATAGACGCGAGCCTTTTACGATCCGCGCGACGTCGCGCTACGTCTCCGAGCAATGTTCTTTTATGCGACGTGACAGAACGGTGTGTGCTATAACACGTGAGAATTATCGGCTCGTTTCGTCCCGTCCCGGACGCCTCTCGGATTCTCCGCTGATCGAATTTACATCGATTATCTGTGTCATCGGGATGCCGGCGGAATTCTTCCGCGGGCTCCTTCACGTAAAAAGGATTTCAGTAGCTAAATTAGTTGTAACACATGGACACTTAAAATTTTCACAGTGTAAGCAATTTTAATTTCTAGCAAATCCTTTTGCCGCCGCAGCAAAAGAGTTTGCTAATGCAGCAATTAAAATTGCTTACACCGCTAAAGTTTTAGGTGCCCATATGTTACTGTGATTATGTAATTTAGCTATTGAAGCTAATCTTTTTTTGCGTGTTCTTCTATCGCAGCTTTGCGCCCGTCAGGACACCGTTCCATATCGACCACTTCGCTACGACTATTTTCACTTTTGACTCGTAATATCCTCCGCACGACTCGATTTCACGATGACTTTTATCGCGAACATCGAAGTGGATCCGTCGACGATGTCGCTCGTAAACGCATATCCGCGGCCGCTTGTCCGCTCAAAAGTGTGTCTAAATGCGCGAGAAAAGAACGGCTTCCTTATGTATGTTTGGTTTTGCAAGTCGGAGATATCAGTTTGCTCTTAAGATTATCTTAAGATATTTAGGCAATAAAACGATCTTCCTGGAGCAACCAGAGCAAACTGACGTCACCGATTTGCAAAACCGAACGTAGCTTTTAAGGTCGATTCTCACTATATAGTCCAAGCACGGTCAGATCACGGTCGCAGTTATAAATTTGTTTACCTCATTCGCACTTTTCGATCATCTGGTGGTCTTCCGTCTTGTACTATCATCTATCAAAGTACCTTGTTTTAAAATGCCGTTCAAGCTTTTATAAATGTTTCGATATATCACATGATATTATAGAACGAGTGTGTTATAATATTTATAATACGGGAAAAATAAAACATATAACTTTTGTTGCGGTTTTTCTAATATTTCACTCCATACCTTTAATTTGCATAAAGTATCGCAGTATTTTTCGTGAGAGAAATTGTACAATTCCTCCTTTATACGCAAACATAAGTTTATCGTTTATCTCAAATAAGAAAGACGAACTTCCTTAGATGGAAGCTTCTATTGACCGTCTGCTGATTGTCTTTCGACTGTTTCGCGTTCTCTCTTGACGATCACGCTACGGTCCAGATTTCTTCCGAAGAATCCTTGCGGTCTCGTGACCGCCGCTTGAGTCGACCGTGACCGACAATGTGAATGCAAACTCGAGAAAGCATTGAATCAAACAGAAGCGATATTCGACCGAAACTGTTCTGACCTGACCGTGACCTGTGAACCGATAGTGTGAAACGAGCATTACGATTCGAGATGAATGAATCGTGCTCGGTACTCACCTGATGAAGCGCCGTGGGCGGATGATGATCCTGCCTGGGTGTGACCGCGTCCGCGCCTATACCGGAATCAGGGCTGGGAAGATCAACGGTCAGCACTTTGCTGCTGCTCGACGACGAGCGTATCGCGTGTGTCGTAGCATATGAGCTCGGCACAACCTCGTACCTCGTGTACGAAGCGGTCGTGGTGGACAATGAGGACGAACTTGACGACGCGAGCGGTGGCAGGGTGTCGCCGGCGACGTAGACTGTCGTAGCCTCCTGATGGAGGCCGCCCGGGTTCGCCGCATTCGCCGTCCCGGTCGCCGACGTGGACGTATATCCGGCCGACTGCAGCCGCGGACTGCATGATGAGTAGGGGTCGTAGGGACTGCCGTATTGCTGCACCTGCGGACAGATACATCGCGGTTCACTCTCCCTCTTTCTCTCTCTCTTTCTTTCTATTTTCTTCGATTATTGCTTTCTTGTTGATTTATGTTTGTACATTTTTACCCCTTTTCTCCGCATTTCCAGATACCACACAGTGTAGCGTTACATCTACTAGCTACCCTAATAGAAATTAACTCTCAGGCTTTGCCTAAGGAAGTAAAACCATATGGGAATAAACCATCTATCTACTCTGGGAAAGAGTACTTAAAACTTTATTTGTGGGAGATGTAAGGTTTATTTCACAGAAATAAATCTTATATTTCCCACAGATAGATTTTTAAGTATTTTTTTCTCAGTATATCCATCTTTCTCACGATTGACGCCTATCGTATCGTTATCGGCGTATATCGGGTGGATCGCATTTACGCGTGCTCTTTTTGTGGAGAAGACGCGCGACGACTCGACCCGCGCATGCAATTGAGCAATCTTCCATAGACTTGGTCGCCACGCGCGAGCGCGCGCGCGAGGGAAGCGCGATTCGCGGAGTGCGAATTTGAACGATGTTATTTTCTCTCGGCAATGACGAACGGGTCGCGTGTTATTTTGCGGTGCCCGCTTATTGCTTTTGGTTATACGTGACACAATGTTTCGGCGATGGGTGCGCAGATACAACATTTACGGACGCGGCTGCGTGCGCACGGAAATCGTGAGCCTTCGAGCAATTTCGCGCCGGCAGATATCTCGCGGTGTGTCTGAAAACACTCGAAAATTGGTATTGTACGGTAAGATTTCTTTTTTTTTCTCGCATTACTTTCACCGTGTTCGACGATCGTGGGATGTGAGATTACGCAGCGGGTTACAGCCTTGAGCGAACTCGCATCCCTGAGAATTCACACGGAAATTCATGTCGCCGCACGCGCAGGACGCGATGTAAGAATATGAACGGTCGACGAAATCGCAACACCAAGTCGGAACTTAACACTTTGCGGTCCGCTGATGGTATAGTATCGTCGCACGAATTTCGACGTTGCAATCCACTGATGATATAGCGATGTTGTGATAATAAAACGTTAATATTAATGATATACTTATATGACTAAAGATAAATAAGATAAATAAAAAGGCAAATATGTGAATAAAAATAAAAGCGAATCTTATTAGATAATATCATAGATATCATATATAAATAAATGCCTAACAAATACGGTGCAAAATCGCAGTCACGCACCAGAAAATGACGAATATGAACGACATGGTTGAAGTAGTAATGGGCGAAAGTGCAGAAATATTAAATAATAGAATTATATCCGACAGAGAATTTTCATCGGTGTTCACGATGAAATTATTATACCTTCAGAAAATATACATTTCTTACAATCAATTATTAGTACATCACCAAAAAATTGTAGGTAATTTTGTATCAGATAGCGCGATAATTTCATACGGAATGCGGACCGCAAAGGGGATGCCGATGACGAACTTGATAAGCGTCGATAACGTAGAAACGACTTTCAAACACACGATTGACACGACGCTGCTCTTCTTGTGCTTTTCGTACATACAGATCTTGCGTAAAGGTAAATAAATATAAATGTGAATGTGATAAATGTATATTACTCTGTTTTTACCATATCTAATCGGAAAATCTATAGAGCAAAGATATAGAAGCATTTTTCTACAAACTTCTCGTATTTTTCTCTAAGCCTCTGAATTTTATTGTAAAAGTATAAAAATGTTCTTTGAAATTTACCTAATTAGAGCACTAACACATCCGATATATACAAGTTGCAGGATTTCTGTATCAGGATAATATTTACGTTAACTGATATTTAAAGATGCCGCTTTGAAATTTTCAATCATTTTCGCCACATACTGAGGAATGCTCCGATTTATTTTCGCGCGCATTTTCGCCGTGTGAAAGCATATACAATTCTGTGCGGTTAATAAAACACGAACGGAAGAACAATCAGAAAATACCGAAAAGACGGTATTCCGTCCGGTAAAGTTTTCGAGTATGACGTTCCCTCGAGGCCGGACGCGGTGAAGGAAAAATCGAACGTCGCGAACGATCACGAGGAGCTCACCTGTAGCGGTTGATGATGATGATGATGGTACATTCCCGGCGGTGTCGGGCTATCCGGCTGCGCCTGTTTGTGCCGTTTGTTGGACTGCTGGCCGCCGCGCGACGAGCTGAGGTCCTCTGGCTCCCTCTTGACCCCGGCGATGCCGGCGCTCGAGGCACCGTCGTGTCGCAGGGACTGCGGGCTCAGCGGAAGCGGAAGGCCACCCTGCAGGCTCTGGCCGGGACTGTGGGACTGCTGGTTGTACTGATGGAGGAAGTGGTGAAGCTCCCCCCCTCCGGCGCCTTCGCCGCCTTCCATGCGATTCGTCGAGGCGGAACCGGAGCCAGGCGCCTCTTGCACCAGCAGCTTCTGGCCCATCACACCCCTTCAACAGTCCGTAGAGAATTGACCTTCAGTTACACGGCTCCTTTAACGGGCACATCTCCCGAGCCGCCGCGATCTCGCGGCAAGCCGAGAGAAGAACGCGTGTCGAATTCGCGCAGTGTATAATCGAGGCCGATATACACGACCCCATTCGCGCTGTCACCGATCGCCTTTCACGGGACCCATCGTCCGGGCCCTTCTCGACCGGCACTATGTCGCTATGTCGCTCGACTTGAAAGGGATCGGATTCTTCGCGGAGTGTCGCGGGAAATAGCGTGTAGGAGGACCGTGCTCCCACGTGTCTAACGGAGATCGGTCTTCTTTAGAATTCTAACGATGATAGCAGCCTCTCTCGAATATCAGATATGAGATCAGGCAGTTGCGTGCGTCGCATACTTCGCGAGTACTAATTCCATTAGCGTGAGGTGTTAAACATTGGAAATTTTCTAATAATAAATATGTGTGTTGGTTATAATTAATTAATTTTAATTAATTGGTTGTAATTAATTATAATATAATTTATCAAATTAACCCCTATCGGACGCTAGCTTTTTATGCGTGATTCTCACTAGGTTGCAGCTGGTTTCGGTAAATATGCGAAAAATTTTCAGTATTATAAGAATAATATTTTTGTTAGAAATTATTTATTTTTTGAAGGAGTATTACAAATATATGGAGTTTCAAATAATTATTTATAAGTTTTTAATGTATGATATTTTTTGAAACAATCTCCAACATGAAGGAATGGTTTTCTGTTGCACGTTTCACAGAAGTATACTGTTGTTTTTCTTCCTCCAGGCAACTTACGATTAGAACATACTAAACAGTCATTATGTTTTCCTTTAGCATCAAGTTGGAGGATATGTAGTTTTCCATCTAATCTCTCCTCATTGTCTGTTGTTGATGGCGTTCCATATCGGAAATTTATAAAATTTTCTTCATTCATTTTTGGGCTCAATATATTAAAAAATTGAGTACAAAAGGCAGTGATATATCACTGGAGATGTCAATTGCTCCGTTGCTTATGCTTAACTGACAAGGCAATCGTACCCACATTTGACAGAGAGCGAGTTTCGACAGGCTCCGACTTGTCACCTCCTACGTGACGTACGATCGCAGCGACGAAGTATTGTTGTCATGTGAGAGGTGACTCACGACCGATAAGGGTTAATATAAAATTACACACACACACACACACACACACACACACACACACATATATAATTAATTAATATAATTAAATGTAACTAACTATGTATTATAATTAATATAAATATTAAAATGATAATAATCAAACAATGAACCCAGTAAACATCAATTATTAGCAACGTAACATTACTATTGTAATTTTCCAGTCAATAATGCAACTGTTACATAACACACTATATTGCATTTACATTATTGAATGAGTTATATTGCATTTACATTATTGATTGAGAAATTATAATATTGATGTTATGTTATAGTTAATTGATATTACTGGTAGATTTACTGGGAAGGAATTAACAAATTTTTTGATTACACACAATGATGTGCCGAGATGTTCATATTGATTGTATTATAGATATTTTTAGAATCCTGTGAATTTTGGCCAAATAATCGATGAAAAGTTAAATAGAGAAATTGAAGATAAATCGGGAATGGAAGAATGTCGTTAGCATCGAGGGAAATTTTCGCAACATCGTCTCGATATCTCAGTAATTAGACACAATTAGATCACTTAGATCCAGCTCTGTGAGTGCATGTTTGTCGAAACGATAATTAAATTGCCAGCTTCGTTGAGGGACACAGGAGACAGACTATTCTTTCATATTCTTCTCTCTCTCTCTTTCTTTTTCTCTTTCTCTCTCCACGCCCTTCCGACGAACGAAATCGCTGAAGAGAACCGCCGCCGCTTGCACTTCCGCCCGTCTCTCCGACTCACACAGCACGTCGTCGAATCTGCATCTGCCGAATTCGGCAATAAAATTTTCGACGCGCGCGCAGCGAAGAGACGCGATTCGCTGATCGACCGTGCAAGGGAGGAATCGAGAGGATCGCGGTATTATGCGAAGTAGTTAACATGTTATATTTAGCATGATAATACGTATCCACAATACGGGGGACCCTTATAAACTGCCAACGCTCTCGCCCATGCCGTGTCTTTCCCTTCTCCTCCATCCTTACCGTCGCGTCTCCTCGTCTTTTCTGTCGACGAAGGATCGCCCCTCGCGCGTCCTTGCGCCGCGCGTCCTGGCATTTCTTCTCTCTACCAGACTCCTCTTTCTCTTTCTCTCTCTCTTTAACCCTTTTTCTCCCCAAAAAAAGTACACATCCCTCTGTCCGTCTTACTCTATCCTTCAGCATCGTCGTTGTGGTACCTACCCTACGGTCAGATGCTTCCGTACAATGGCTTTTTTTTACGCTTGATACCTGATCTCTCGTCTACCACTCTCTCTCTCTCTCTCTCTCTGTCTTTCTTTCTCTTTTTCTGCTTCGCCTTTCTCGACCGCCTGGCAATACGACGGGAAGGGTGACGCCGAGAGGATGAGACTATCCGATGTGTCTCGCGTCGCCCCCGGCACACTTGTGCCTGAAGAGGTGCGGATAGGCCCGACCGGGACCGAAAAAAGGCCCCGTCGCGAGACCGGGCACGAATGCACCGCGATGTCATAACCTGGGGCAATGGCGACGCGGGCCTCATGAATTCGGCTTATGTGAAATAGATCCGCGCTCCTTCCGCGCGATCGGTGCCTCTCGCGAGAGCGTTTCCGATAATGTGATGCTAATCCGAGGTCGCGCGATGCGAAACGAGATTCGCGTGCGACGCACCTTGGGAACTCAACGCGCACCCTTGGTGTTTCCGAACGCGCGAGGTGCGAAGTATCGGATTGCACCGAGCGTCGCGGGAAGACCCACTGGCGTTTTAAGCTCCTGACAATGTCGACGGTTTTGTGCAACTGTCGTCAACATATCTCCGTCCGGTTCTAATTATGCGCAATCGGCAACGGAAGCGTCCGTTAATTCGCGTATGATTACCTTCAGCTGCAAAGAAAAAAAATTAATATCGTTTCAAGACTCATATTCTTATGTATAGAAATGAGAATATGTAATCTTTTATGATGATAAAACTCTCACTTGAAGAAATTCTGTGTAGTTCCGCTGAAAATGTATTCATGTTGTTCAAGAATAATTCTCAAGAATTGAATGGAGAAAATGTTTATTGCAGACAAATACGGAGACAAATAATTTACTGGCATAGCAAATTTCATGCTGTCGCAGCAAAATCTGTCGATTACTATGTGAACAGCAAGACGATTTGTTAATAACAGTAATCGTCATTTGCTGGATTATTTTGCTGTAAGAACAAATTAGTAAATGTAAGAAAACTCTATTTTGTCGTAACAGCAAATTGATGTGTCTTAAGGATAGTTCACTTTGCAAAACACTTTTTTATCCTGGTAATAAAACCGTTTCTGTTATAATTACTTGAATTGAATAATTCGCTAATTTGATTATGCCAATTAAATCTGATTGCTGTCGCAATAAATATGCAGCAGCAACGAGATGTGGTTTCGCTACAGTAAAATTATTTTTCCCCGCGTAGAAAAAACAATGTCTTCAGACAAGAATTTTATCAGTTAGAAGATATCGTTCTTTCTATCCAATATTTTTTCCCCTCGATTTATAAAAATTATTCTTAAATAACAAAAATATGACTTTTTAGTGGAACTATGTAGAATTTAAATATTATATAAGATAGCTCTTATACATTTTTTTGTGGTAAAACCAAAGAGAAAGAAAGGATAATAGGCTTTTAAGAGTTAAAATACAGATACGTTCTAGTACGATTTGAATATTAATATCATCATTAATATTACTTGATTGTAGGAGGATAAAGCTTGGTTATGTATTAACGCACGCATCGAATTTATTCTTTGGATCGCGTACGCGGAGAATCAAGCCTTCCACGTCAAGCGAATCCTACATATCCTGAATAATTGAATAATCATTAAATATTGCGAAAAATACTGTGTCAGCGAGAAACTTTATCCCCCCGCAATTGTATTAATATTTAAATCGTATGCTTCTATATATGAGAATAAGAGTCTTGAATTGATATTAATTTTTTCCGTGTAGACGACGACAACCAACCGTTGTGAGTGAGGTGAAAAAGCACAAATATTAACATATATAATTTTTTCAAAGTGGCATTTTCGCGTCTAGTGAAAAGTCTTCAAAGCTGGACGAGGACTTTCGCTCAATCGATCCGCTTCGATTTCGTTCGGACGCGTGTAAAAGCACGTGGCATCCGTGAATGCGGGAGCACTAAGAGCGCGCCTTGGCGCAAACTTTCAACGGGGTGTTGTCGAGCGACGTGCGAAACGAAGTGTTTTTTTCGCAGCGGTTGAGGAGTTAAGTGCCGAATGTTAGTGGTTAGGCGAGAAGGAGAGAAACGGAAAAGTACACACAGGGCTGGTCGAGAGAGAGAGAGAGAGAGAGAGAGGAGTTTAGCATAAAACGAGGAAAGGGTCAATGCTCGCTTTCGGTCGGTTATTTCGTGGAGCTGTCTACGCCCGTTGCGACCAGTTTTTCGCGGCGTGATTCGCGCGCTCGCGCGAAAAAGACCGAGAATGTCAACGTTCGAGCAGCGATTGAGTGCACCCGCAATGTGAGCCGGGAAATCGCGATGGCATGCTAGCGGTACATCGCTTTTGTCTCGCCCAGCCCGAGAAAAGTCAACCGTTCTGTCTTCCTTCAGCACGTAATAAAAAATGAAGATAGAACGACGCTTTCAGCGCGAAAGCGTGTAAGACGAACTGAAAAAAGTACAACATGTAAAGCTCTTCGACGTACAATCAAATATCAAAGAACTGGACCATCAAGAGCCGAAATACAGGTCGTTTAGTGCCATTGTATACAAATTCGAGTAAAAAATCACTTAATATGTTGTCAAAACATCAAGTTGGACTCTGACATTTTAACAATACATTAAATGATTTTCAACTCGAATCGCGCAATGGCACTAAACGATCCGGTGCTTTGGCCCTAAAGACGAACCTAGCCTAAGTTTCAAAGGGCAGATCTATTAGTTCACAGCATTTCCGCTATGCCCGAACCTGCGATTTGGATGGAGCTTAATTTGATTTCTCACAGGTATTCATAGGAATTCGTGGCCGCGAACAGAATGAGCTGGCGTAGGAAAGACGCGCTAAGTCGGCGAGGAAGACCGCGGACGATGTTGCCGCGCCGGCGACCCGTGCGCGTTTTTCTCTCGTCCCTCTGTTTCTCTTGGGAAAAGCCGATCTCCGGGGAACGACGCGGGGGCAGTCGGGGGATCGTCGCAGGTCGCGCGCTTTTTCCGTCGGCGTGCCCCGCGCCGATTACCGCGGTATCCGCGTTGTGTTGCTCGGGGAGGGGATCGAGCCGAGTGCACGAATTCATGCCCCGTGCGAGGCCCGCGCTACAAACGAGTAAATTACGCGGCGCGCCGCGTTATACAGTCTACACGGCATTCCACCGCCTGCCTTTTTACCAGCGACGTGGAGAAAGAGAGAGAGAGAGAGAGAGAGAGGATGCCGCGAGCGCACACGTAACTGCGCAACGCGTGTACCGTGCGCGTACGCGCGTAAGAGGCAATTACGTGCTTACGGTGCAGCATTATCGACGACAAGGCACTCACACCGGCGGCGGCCGACACGTGAACCTCGAGGTCGCCGGGGTCACCGCAGGGTCGCGACACGCACGGCCATTTGTGCGAGAGAGTGTACGAACCGCGTGAGATGGATGTACGTACGCACGCACGCACTATACGCGGCCAACCATCGGGCAACCTGCGGCGCCGGGACGCGGCTTTTGCGGTATACCGAGCGGACGGGCTCGTGGACCCGGTTCGGAACCGGAATCGGGCATTTCTCAAACCGGAAATCGGGAGTATCGTAGTACCTACTGCAGACGCGCGCGTGTGTGTGTGTGTGTGTGCGTGCATCGTGAACGACGGACCTGTCTGTATGTGGCACGAGACGAAACTCGAAAGACAGGTCCGACAAAGTGGCGCTCTACCGGCTCGCGCGGGTCATTCCTTTGATTATTATAGTCGGTCTGCTTTTTTTCCACCTCGCGTCTGCGGGCTTCTCTCGTACTCGCGTGAGCGCGCGTCTACGGCTTTTTTGCCTTTACGAGCGCACGCATGCACGCATGTCGGCACCTGTGCTTACAGCACGTGCCGGCGAGTCGCGGCAATGTCAACGCGTGCATACATATGTATGCGCCGCGCGCGATGGACGGAAGGAGAGAGAGACGAATTTAGATGCGCGCGACGTGGCCCGACGACTTCTGTCACTTCTCACGATGACCAGCCCGCGGCTCGTCTAGTGCTTTACTTCCTAGGAGTATCGCGCCGTTCCCAGAACACGTTCCCGCCGGTGGCTTTCGGTACTTACGAAGTGTTCCTTGACCCTGGATTTAATGCTCCGCCTGACTTCATCAACGTTTCCGTGCGAGCAGTCGGCCTGGTAGCTGATCTCGCAGCTAGGAAGATCGCCCACCGGGCTTTCAAAATGCTCCGAGATAATCGGCACAAGGGGAATCGTGTGAATTGGAGCAGAGATTGGCAGCGCGAGTGTCGCAAATACTTCACCGATGACTGAATTACTTATTTGAATAACGAAGCTACACTGAGGGAAAAAGTACTGGTGGAGAATCATCGAAATTTTGCTTAAACGGACACAATTTTTTTCAAGCGCAAGGTTTAAAAAATCCAATGAACAAATTGCATTCTCTAAGATGGAAGTGTGTGTTATCATTTAAAAGTAGAATCGGTTAAAAGTATAGCAGTCAGTAAAATCCTGCTGAAAGGATTTACTTAACAATAATCAATAGAGTACGGATTTTGCAGTAAAATCAATTCTTAAGTTGCTTTCGAGCGCGAGCGTGGTATGGTAGATAGTCTATTACGCTTAGAGGTCCCGGGTTCCGCTCCCCGGCATAAACCACACAATTTTTCACACGCTCGTAGATCCTATTCGGTGGCCCGGCAAAACCACCAAAAAGAGTTAATCTCTTGCCAAGAAAAACTTCTCTCCAACTTTGCCGTTCGGAACCGGCGTTAAATTGTAGGTCCCATAAGCATATATACGATCTGCATGTGCACCATATGCTAGCTTACGTAGGGCTTTTTTTAATAACCCAAGTGGAGCGAAAAGCATCTATTCAGAGACAAATGAAAAATACCTCGACACTTTTAGCGGCACAAAGGGGAAGAAGAAGAGAAGAAAAGTTGCGCTTTCGCTAGCTAAAATTAATGAAGTGTAAGACTACAGGAAGAGCTAAGTCCCCCAGGTAGAATAATAGTAAATCACGATAACGTCAAAATGTTGTTGCTGCGCCAAAACATAATTTATTCAATGGATACAATATGTTTTTGAACGAGGGTGGCCGCCGATTTTGTCGATATAACCGCTTTTTTTCTTAGCAATCCACTTGTGAGATAACGCGAATATCCGATCTCAGTGAGATTTTTCAGGCCGAACCTTTTTCGCGCTTTTCTAGCAAAATCAATGATATTACTTTTTACGTTTGGCAGAGGAAGGTATCATAACGCAGCAGGTATTACGACGCAAATTTTCCCCCGCAGGAAAAAATTAGTATTAATTTCAGACTCATACTCTCATATATGCAAACAAGAATATATAATCTTATATGAAGATAAAACTTGCTTATACGTAGTAATTCTATATAGTGCTACATAATGAAGATATCGTTCTTTTTATCCACAATATTTTTCTCCTGATTCATAAAAATTATTCTTGTCTAACAAGAATATGATATTCTTAATTGAATTATATGGAATTTTTTCATATATGTGTAAGTAAGTTTTATCTTCGTATAAGATTGCATATTCTTGTTCATATATGCAAATATGAATATGATTTATGATTCTTAAATAGACGATAATTGTTTTCATGCGCCCAACGCGGAAATCGCGATGAGACCGAACACCCCGTCGAATGTTTACGGCAATCTAGTGCGAGAGACGCGAGATTCTCGGTTCTCGCGCAGCGAGACTCGCGGGTATCGAACTCTCGGCTTTCGTCGCGAGCGCTCCTCCGCAAACCGCGAAATGTCGTCGAATAATTACGCGAAATCCCGCGAAACTCGACACCGGCGCGTTACCTCCCGGCGAGGTCGACCACTCTCGGCTTTCATCCGGTTTACCGGCGGTCGCCGACGTCACAGCGAGCAGCGCGGGTCCCGAATTCGTCCCGGTTCTCAGACCTTCGCGTGTCCTCGAAGCTCCGTCGTCATCCACGCCTTCCTGCTTTGCTAATGAGACAGTGCCACGCGGTCCGGTTCCCGGGACCGCTCGATTCCCGCGGCGTAGATCAACCCCTGGCGAAAACGTGTTCGTTTAAATGCTCTTTGACTTCCGTAGCAGCACAGCGATCGAGATCGGGAAGGAGAGTGCCGGCACTTAAAGTGTCTTTTGACCCCGCGAGCCCTACCGTTCAGGATCTCGCGGGATTAGCCGAGCCGTTCCCGCGGTCGTTCGAGCGGCCGGCGATACCAGGGCGGAAAGCCGCGAAGTGATACAAAACAGACGGCGCGTTACGGCGTTTTCTAATCGTAAATTCGAGCTAACGAGATAATATCGCCGCGAGGCCGGCCGCCTCGATCGCGGCGCGATCCAGTTCTTGCCCGTAATCGAGACCTCATACGAGCGTAGTAGCGACGCTGTTGCTGCCGGTAACATCGCGGCGCGCGTAATTGGCGGGCTGTTTTGCCTCCCTCCGCCGTCGATCGAGGTCACTCCCGTGGGAAAGAGGATCGGACGGATCGATAAATATCGAATATGTAACCGACAGACAGAAAGAAACTCCCGGTCGCGCGCGGGAAATCCGGAGTCGGCATATTGAAGAAGAAAAGTGTTAAGGTAAAAATACCAACATCCCTGGACGAATATCTTAATTTTTCACAGAAAAAGAAGTACTAGATTCGAATGAAATAATTACTCCAAAATACTTGAATCCAATACTTTTTTGCGTAGATATTCTGTCATTTTTAAGTTTTTAATTGAAATATTAAGTATAGTCAATATAAGAGTAAACTAATATAAATATTAAATATAAATATTTAAACTATCAACATAGAATACACATGTATATGTTAAATATATAGATATATATTGTATATGTTGGAAGTTAAATATTCATATTTAAAGACCAAAACAATAAGAATGTTCAGAATTAGGTATGTGTTTAGGCATTGGTATTTTTATCTTACTGTTGAAATAATATTTATTTAATCTCGATAAAATAATTATTCCAAATTTTTCCTCGGTAAATGCTTACTGGAAATAGAAATTGACTATATACAATATGATATTTCCTTTGTAGAAGCAGACATTTACTTATGTATGTGTTAAAATAATTGCGATAACAAATTCGTAATATTGAGAATATCAGAAATTATTTTTAGAAAATATATTTACCGAACGAAAAATCTAAATTAAAAATCACCAGGTTTCTTCAATAGAAAAAAAAGTATTACATACACTTCTTGAACTTCTAACAAATACTCTTTTAAGTTTAGAGTCATTTTATACTTACATTCCATAACTCTTTTGCAAACGAAAGTATTACCGCATTCAAGTATTTACTACAAGCTATTGGAATATATTTAAATTGATAAAAATGTTGATTCAAGAGGCAAAACAGGTAATTACTTTATTTTAACACTTTTTCCTGCATACTACCGCGTGTGCGCACTCGGAACCTTTCACAAATTTTTTCTCCGTCCGCTTTTTTTATCTCCCGAATCTCCTGGCAATTAATCGCATTAATCTCCCGTCAGTGCGATGCCGAGAGCTGAAATTAACCACGAGAGCTGAGCTTTCCCTTATCCGTCCGTTCCCTCGGATTTTATCTCTCGTCACGGTACTCCAATTTTCAACGTTGAATAACTCCGTTGTACCGATATATACCTCGTCATAACTGGTCTCGCATTCGTACTCTAATATCCGAGATCGAAATCGCAAATTGTCATTGGCTTCCAATACCTTCTGGTACGCTTTGCAGAATCGCCCGTGCCTTAAGGTGCCGTCCCATGGACAACGAAGAAGCGGAAAAATCTAGCGAGGGAGTGACCAATCGGAATCATATTCATACTAATCTGTTCCGATCCCCAATGGCCGTGTTCCCCGTGGAACACATTTTACGGAAAAAGGTAGGGAATAATAGATAGAGAATTCTACCCTCAAACTTATAATAACTTTTATGAATTCCTTACAATTGCACTCGAATTGTATAAATCTTTTAAAATTTATTATAGTTACGTATTTTCTTATGAGATTGATTATTTGTATCGATCGGGAAAATTTAATTTTTCATTTTTACGAACTTCTGTTTTACTGTGCGTGGAGAACACAGCCATTTGAGATCGAAACGGATTAGTACAATGATAAAAAATTCTAGTTTCGGCGCCAAAAATATTTTACAATAGTAAATGCATGTAAAGTTATTATCACTGACACCCCAGATAGCACAGTTAGTTTTGTATGTTTTTTTAAACATGGAAGAAAATTAGTCTTAAATCAAGAATAGATATTCTCATATATAAGCAAAAATATCATCATCTTCTTAGAAGACTTTCAGTCTTAATTTGATTTAATTTATATTGACGCAAGTATTACTTGAACCCGATTCAAGACGAAAAATCTTTTAAGAAGATTATAATATTCTTGCTTGTACATGAGAATATGTATTCTTGATTTAAGACTAATTTTTTCCATATGTGTGATATGATTATGAAATGTTTGCATACGTTTAAAGAACGTGTATGAAACTAGCACGTGCTACCTGGGACTATAGGAACACTTACTAGAAAAATGGCTTTCCTGACTATTTTCGTGGTTGAAAGATATGTTCAACGCCGAAACTGCTAACTATAATTTCTTATCGGTGTCCACGCGAACATAATTCCAATTCATCACTTCCTCGCTACACCTTTTTCGTTCCGCCTTTTCCGCCGTTCATGAAACGGCATCCTTATCTCAACAGCTTCCATCGTGCTCCTCCTCAGCACGCGACTCTCTCGCGCGCGATTTCCGCGCTTTCGAGAGAGGCGACGGCGCGCGCTACCGGAGAACGCGCGCGCGAGGCAGAAGTCCCACGTTCCCACTCGCGAGCAACGCGGAACGAGGGCGTTGTCGTATCGTGCCCGAGGGGCCATTACGTCCTTCTGTAATCGTAAATTCAAATAAACGAGAACGCGCTCGCGCGACTCTACGTGTCGGGCATAAAGCAGCGCGGGGAGGCGCAACGCGGCGAAAACGGGCCATGGCACTCGTCCCCGTCGTTGACGTCGACCTCGTGCCGCGGTTCTGGTTCTGCCCGTCCGTTTCGTTTTACGACGTGACACACGGGGGCCTCGTGCTCTCCGGCTCGTCAGGTGGGTCAGAGGCCAGCGCGTTAGCCGCCACGATTCGTTGTAGTGGCGAGTGCGCGTTTAAGCAGATCGCCGCGTAACGATAACCGGAGGACGAAACGCGCGTAATAAGAAGCAGCGACGAGCTCGCTCGCGTTCGTCGTATGGCTGATGATCGCCGACCACCGTAAAGGTCCGCGAGATCTCGGCGGAAGGTTCCATTGTGCCTACACGTACACACGCGCAGGAAGGCGGGCGACATAAGCGGCCGGCGGAAGGAAGGAAACTGAATTTCGAGCACCAGCAGCAATCAGGCTGATCAGCTTTTGATCCCTGTGCTTGGAGAAATTCGAAAGTCCCCCTCGTCTTCGTCCGTGTCACGTCTCCACGTAGAAATATCAACTTCGTAGAGTTGGGCGTAAAATGCAATAGTCTACGCACAGACAATGTAAACTATGTCATTTATGTAGACGATAATAGACTGAATCGTTATGGAATGGCTTCGTCTTCTTCTTCTTATATTTCGTAAGTTTCATCTTTATCTTTTGTTTCTATTAAAAGCTCTCAAGTAAACTTGAATTTGTATATTGATAGCATATATGTCTATATCTTTTATGCTGCTGTATAGATATTTTCAATATGCGTAAAGTGGATTATATCTAATTTTACTTAATATAATTGATTAAAAATTGATAAAATTATTTGGTTTAAACATTGGTTTAACGGCACAATTTTAGTATTTTGCCACGAAAAAACCAATAATATATTTAAGAACTCGTTTTCACTCTAATAAAAAAGGGAAATAAATATGCATATTGTGCCTATTAGTCACAAACTAAAGAATACTGACTTTTTCCGTTTAAAGCCTACAGATGAATTTAAGTTATAAAGTTTCTGCGTTACCTACATGCATAAATTATCGATTTTTAATATTAAATATTTTCGTAATTAATACATTTGAGACCCGTAACGTAGTCCTACGTCACTTCAAATTCTTTAGCTGAATGCCGGTAACGTAGTTCTACATTATTTCAAAATGTTTAGCTGAGACTTTTGAAAATTGTATGAAGTACTCAGCTAAGAGTCTCGCCTCAAAATCGCCGGCTGCGAATGTGTTAACACCAAAATCGGATATATTAATTATTTCATAGTTTAAATCGATTAATTTAGATTAATAATTCAACCTTTCTCTTTGCACGGTGCTATAATAGTGTGTTATAATATTTTACATTTTGTTTACATGAAACATTTTCGTGCAAATATCACACAGACAATACATAAATTACTCATTTAGACGTAATCTTAAAATCTACGACACAACTCTACTAGTAGGCGTCTAGCCACGAAGTAGTAAATTTGTGTCTAACGCCACTACTAACCAGTAATGTAACACTTCTTCATTAAGTTCACACGCTCACTTCTCCTCTTGGCAGATAATGGCTAGATAAATAAGCTAGCTGATGGTTAAACAAAAGAAAGTACAACTGCGAGGTGAAAAATCACAACTAATTGTTCGGCAATGTAACGCTTACTTCGTTTTGTTAAGATTTTCA
The DNA here is from genome assembly GCF_001313825.1 of Dinoponera quadriceps. Taxonomy (NCBI): domain Eukaryota; kingdom Metazoa; phylum Arthropoda; class Insecta; order Hymenoptera; family Formicidae; genus Dinoponera; species Dinoponera quadriceps. Next base: position 292,044 of record NW_014556974.1, on the reverse strand, counting down.
TGGAATAGCATACACACGCAATTTCGATTTGTTACCTCATTTTTAAATGCTGTTGGCGGGTATATAGTTAGATTGTATATTTTAGAATTAAACAGCGTCATCTCCGTTCCGCCATATTTGATATATAATGACAACGGCTAGGTCGTAAAACTGATTCTACTAGTTTTTGACTGAGGCAGACTACATACGTTTCTACTCACCATATTTCGCATAAGAACGTCTAATCGGGTTTCTTTTTGGGATTATTGAGGCGACACGACTTTACTTTTTCGCTGGTAACCTGTGAATATGTTTTTTCGCCCGAGAGTTCCGACAAAATATCGAAAATTCTTTCGATCGTGAGAAATAACAAGGGATTCCCTAAGAGGCGCGCGATCGCGAGCCGAGTTGAATCCATTCGCACGGCTCGCTAAATCGCGTTGCAACGCCGCGTCCGATGCGTACCATGATGTAACAATAAGACAATCGCGAATGACGACAAAGAACGATCTCCTCTGCGCGGAGCACATTCCACGTCGGCTGTCCGTCTAATCCCGAGACAAGTCAGTTGACGGAGGATGCACCCTCCTGGCGAGAGAACGTAAAGGGGCCTCGCTGCCGCCTCGTTCCTAAGTAGATCTTGGCGTGACGATAACCAGGAAACGCAATAAGAAGTTGGCCGACGCGCTGGCGCTCATTGCCGAGTTCATTCTCGAGTCTCTTAAAGGCCGACCTCTGAGGCAAGACTTCATTAAGTCCACACGCCATTCTGTAGCGTGTACGAAAAGAGACGGCTGTAAAGAAAAATCCCGTGACTGCTATTACGACCTCCCTCTCTCCCCCTCTCTCTCTCTCTTTCTCTCTCTCGCACGTAATATGCGTAATACAGTACGTACAGAGACAGAAGCGTGGCTAACGCCGCGTTTATTCTTTGCGTTTCCTCGGCTGTTTCCCCCGAGGTGCGAATGAAAATTCATTTCACGGTTAGCGATTTATATCGCTCGTGAAATATATAGGGTGAGGCAATAATTATTATCTTAAATATCTTCGAAGCTAGGGAAGTAAGAAAAAGATGTATCTAACAGAAATTACATGGTATAGAAATAGTCGTCTGCTGGTGACGCTTTTTTTACTGGTGGAGTAGCTTCAAAGATTTGACGGTCAACTTTCGTTTTTTTTTTTTAATAGAATTATAGTTTTCTTTTAATATAAATCGATTCCTGTGTTTATTCTGCGTATAAAAGTATTAGGGTGAGATCATCGACAAGTGAACTTTCCGAGATATTTTATTTTTTATCCCGATACTTTTCATACTATAATATATAGATGTGAAATATCTCAAGTATTCACTTTTCTATAACATCGTCTTAACACTTTTATAAATCGATTACTGATATTAATCATCGCATATTGGTGCGTCAATGTATTTGCAAAATGCAATGATATTTTTTTTAAGTTTCTCTATGTTTGCTTATAGCAATCGACTTCGTCTGTCATTTTACGCACAAAAGGGTTATTAAGGCGACATTATGGAAAAGTGAACATTTTGTGAGACATTTCATATTTTGTAATGAAAAGTATCAGAATAAAAAATAAAATATCTCGATGATCTCATCCTAGTATTTTTATATCCAGAATAAATGCAAGAATCGATTTATGTTAAAAGCTATGATTCCGTTACAAAAAAAAAAACAAAGATGATCTTCAGATCTTTGAAGCTCCACCTGGAAGAAAAGCGTTACCATCGTAAAACGATTATATGATTTCTGTTAAATAAATTTTTCCCTTACTCTCATAGTTTCGAAGATATTCCTCCTTCCAAAGATGATAATAGTTATTGCCTCATCCTGTATATATATCATGCTCCCCGTTTTGCTGAGAACGTGCGGTCCGACATCGACACTTCTAAATAATCCGGCCTGCGTTTATCTCGGCAATTAAGAGAAGCCGTTTTCGCTCTCGGACGCTGGAAACGCGCGTCGCTCGCCGCGAGGAAGCATTAATCATATTGACGTTATTCATGCGCCTCTCCCAAGGCCGTCTGAATTTAATGTGAATTAATTAGAAATTTGTTATCCGCGATGTGGGAGGGGCAGAAGGGGGCGGTCGAGATTTCACTTTCGCGGTCGGAGCGTAATCGTCGCTGCCGCCGCCTGCGGAAACGCATCGCTCCGATGGAATCTGCGGCGGCAGCTTGCCGGCTTGGCTCGAATTCCACCTCTGGAGATACGTTATGCATCCGTGCCACCGCGAAGTCGGCTGTAATGATACGCTATCGCATGTCATGGGGAGAAAGAACGGACAAAAACGCTCCCGGTCGATTTCGTATCTGTGTGCCGTGACGTGCGCGCGCGCGCGACGGAGTTGTCCGAATTGCAAAAAAACGAATTGGAAACGCCAAGTCGAGGTCGGTGATATCGTTACGCCGATATACACGGCGTACACTAATTAGTGTGAAGCTAATTATTTCGGAGAATTCCGCCAATGGTTATATAATACCGCAACCGTCTCTTTCGATACACGCGCGATCACAACCGATGAAGCAATCGATCATGAGAGATCGAGCGAAAAAAGCTCCTCCGCACACGTTCGACCGCCGTAATGACAATTACTGCAATTTTGAAAGGATACTTCCTGCCAAGCCGGAGCACACGCGATTGTGATCGCCGTTTCGTGGCGCGCTATTGCGGCCATCATCGGCGGTAATGCGTACGGATAAATGCGGGAGAGCGATCGGTGAAATATGGAAAATTGACGCGATTTGCGGCAACGTATCTGTACTTGCATTTCCTCGATTATTATCGCAATCATGGCGGTTCCCGGCGGTAGTGATGACAGTCGTGAATGACTTTCATTCGTTCAAATATTGAAGATAGCGTGGTTTATAAATCTGATCAATTATTTTCTAGGAATACACCGTCTAAGGAGTGATTTTAAAGTTTAGGAATGATCTTAAAGCTGTCAATAATAATATTGTTGGTAAGGCAATATGTAATGGCTTATACAAATGACAAAACGAAGAAGCTCGACAAATCTGTATTAAATTGTTATAAACATGATTTATGATACATACGTTGAAAGAAAATAATGCTAAATTCAAGTAAATATTTGCGTATAAAACGTATTGGAGTGATTATTTATTATATATATTTTAGATTACGTAAATATTACTTGAGTGTATCACTTTTTTGTCTTTCAATATGCTATATTCAACTAATATTTACTTAATTCAAATGAAATAATTACTCCAATACTCCTATATTCCGTTATCACAGCAAAATTTTGTTCTAAGTAATAAATATCGAAGAAATGTCACGAGAAATTTACTTTAAAAAAATTTAACTTACAAAATTTATTTACAAAATTTATTTATAAAATTTACTTACAAAATTTACTTGCAAAATTCTACTGATTGTAGATCTTTATTTAACCATTCTATCTTGAAAGAACTCTAACCAAAAGATACAAAGGGAAATGTAGCGTATATTTATTATTAATATTGCCAAAATTGCGAAATCTTTACGGATTAGCTCAGTCATATACTTCAACCGTTATCAAAAACTATGCAATTTATATCAATTTTTAGAAAACTAAATCATTAGCGATCTTGTAATCTTGTAATAATCTTGTAATTTTTAATAATATTTCCATAAACCTCTTTTATCGTCTTTTCTCTCGTTTTTCACTAAAACCGCAAAAGCAATTGGTCGCTGGAATTAAAAACACAATGTCGGAAGTCGTTTTCGTACCTGTGATACGTGCAAATAGTTTTAATTTAACTTCAATTATCTTACCTTCGGTATGGCGGATCTTTTCCTAATTTTACACATGTATAGATCACACGTTTCGATTAATATGCTGTTAAAATTGGAAAAGATTCCCGAGAAAATTACAGACCAACTGCTTTGAATGAACTCGCATCGTGGAAGACGTCGTGGAGCGTAAGCGCATCCGTTCTAGGGGCCTCTCTCTCCCCGCGACGACGAGCCCGTGTCCGTCCGCGTTTCCCCATCAGACATTTTTTCGCGCTTCGATCGCCATCATCGTCTACCTCCGAGAGGAGGCGTCTTCATCCACTAATTGAATCAGTGTTGCTGCATGAGGCGCAGTACGCGCTCCGCGGGTATTCCCTTATTTCCCACTTTATTCGCGATTCTCTCTCTCTCTCTCTCTCCTCCCTCTTTCTTCCTTCCCGCAGCCGTTCTCCGCGTTTGGAAGGCGGATATCGCGGTTGTCGCTTATGCCCACGGGCGTTAAGATTAAGGCGGCGATCGCGGAGTGCCGGGAGGCCGTCTTTACGGCGGCGGCTTGCTGTGAAACCGTACGCCGATTCTCGATGGCTTTGCGCCATCATTCCACAACCCCGTGGCGAACCTTAAGCGACCGCCAGACTCCGTAAGAATCCCGGCGAGTTATCCGCCTCCTCCTCCGCAGACTCGGCTGCGCATACCTCGCGGCCTGAAACCGCGAGGGTGTTGCGCGCCTCTCTCGAGCGTTTCGACTGCGGAGACGCGCTCTTTCTTTCTCCCTTTTTCTCTCTCGCCCGGGAAGAAACGAGTTTTAATTATCTCCCGTCCCGATATCGATCCGACGATCGGCGGTCGCGGCCCGAGCGCGCGCCGAGGGAAGCGGGGTGGACGGTTATCGAAATAACGAGGTCGTCTCTCCGAGATCGTCCGCATGCGGCCCTGCCCCTCTATGGATCGAACGGCCTCAAAAACCCGCGGACACCTAATGGTATCCTTATGCGCTTACAACAATATGGTTAATTGAGGAGAGTATTCCGCCGGTGCTTGGCCGGCGCAGCGGGTCCATTATTCGAATTACGACACGACCGTCTCTCTCGGCGTGACCGCGGCGAGTTCCGCGTACTTTTCCGGAGCTCGTGTCGGACATGATAACGTTATTATTTAATACGTCCGCCGCCCGCGTCGACCGGCCGGACGCAACTCTAGCGCCTTTGTGGCTCGCAAATCAGGATCGTATTTTGAACGAGGACTCCGAGCAGACAAAGGTCTGACAAAAGTCTTGGAAGTTATTCCGAACCTGAGAATCGTTTCAAATGCTCCCTCCAATCTCGCAGCCACGAAGCCGGCGCGTGTTCATCTGAAGCTTCGACGCGTTTGAAGATTCGTGTCGGCCGCTCCGACGCCGTAAAGCGTCGTGAGAAAAGTTTGTTTCCCAATAGCTGAGCATAGCTAATTGAAAATGAACTCCGCGAAAGGTTCAGAAGGAGAAACCTCCCGTCTCGGATAAAAAATTCCTTGGGATCTAATTGGAATCCAGTGCGATTTCTCAGAATAATGGTGAATTCTAGTCGGAAAATCTGGTTCAGGTTCTGGTTAGAAGTATAGTGTTTCAAACTATATTATAAATGGGAGATAAAAGCAGATCTTATTTCGTCATCCCCGATGTTTTCCCAAGGATTGTTTCTAACTTCCATTTTACACTACGATTGAATAAAATATACCGAACACTTTGAATATTCACATTTTATAAGTACACACACACACATACACACACGATTTTTCTATGACTAGATGAATAATGTGAAATATTAAAATAATTGTTCAACTTTACGTTATATCGTAACTTGAGTATTATTATATTTTATGCCCGAGTTAACACAGGCGCGTGCATCATGACAGTGCACGGAAAAAATTAATATCAATTCAAGACTTATATTCTCATATAAGCAAGAGTATATAATCTTATATGAGAATAAAATCTGCTTACATATGGAGAAATTCTATATGGTTCTAATAAAAATATCATATTCATGTGATTCGAAAATAATTTTCGCGAATTGTGAGAAAAAATATTAGATACGTGGAGAAAATATTCTAGTAAAAATTATCGCGAGAACTTTGTAATGTTGGACCATATCGGAATTATGATTGAAATTATGACGTGTATTATAATTTTTGGCGATATGTACAATGAAATACGTCACTAAAGATTACAATACACTATCATAATTTCAGTTATAATTCTAGTATGGTATAATTCTAGTATGGTCCAACATTACAACATTTTTGCGGTAATTTTTACTACAATATTTTCTCCGTGTAGAAAGAACGATATCTTCAAACTGATATATAATTCTTAGTTTTATCTTCATATAAGATTATATGTTCTTGTATATGTGAATATGAATCTTAAATTGATGCTAATTTTTTTGTGTATAAAATAAAGCGTTGCCCGAATTCATTCGGGCTTGCTCAATTTTATCAGTACCGCTTGTTCAAGTTAATTCGGGCGTGTTAACGGGATGAACATAGTGACGTTAAAAATGAAACCCCGTTCATTAATCTCCTAATCTGATATTCAGTCAAACTGTCATTCGACTCTGACGATGATAGCCGCACGCATCGCATAGCCAATCAGCATCGTGGAAAGAAGAGGCTTCATTCCATGGATTCCCAATCAGTGTCATAGCGAAATAATCTATTTTCGGATTCAACATCTTCGGACATTCTAATCGGAATTTGTGCTATACCTGGGAAAATCTGAGAGAATTTCTGTGCGGGATGGCTCCTTTCAAAGTTCAGGCAACTTTCATTGCGCTACCGCCAAAACGATTCGTCTCGCGAGTCTCCACTGGGAAAATTGCAGGGAAAGCGCGTAGCCACCGAAACGCGCAAACTGCGAATTCGTTCCGCACCCGCTCGTGTCGAGGCGCCCTTCCAGCCGTGCTCGCGTTTTTCCTGTTTTCGCGGCCGGCTGCGGAGACGCGCTTGATCCCTTCAACGAATGCGACACAATGAAATTGGATTAAAGTCGTGCCCTTGGTAGCTCGGCGGCTCTCTCGCTGCTTCTTTCTTCCTTTCTTTCTCTCTCTCCCTCCCCCCGTAGCGACGCGACGGTCTCGAGAGAGCGAGAGAAGTTTTAACGATCTACCGCCGTACAAATTGTCGAGATGCTATCATCTCTCAGCGGGGGGAGAGAAAGGTAGTAGGAGAGGTAGATAGGATGATACGACGCGCGAGATGAAGGCAGAGAGACGGAGGGAATGAGAGAAGGAGAGAGACAGAGAGAGAACGAGAGACGGAAGGTAAGAGGTAACGAAGAGGCAGCAGGGAGAAAGGAGAAGATGCGAGGGAAGATTAGGGCGGCATCTCCCCACGGCGAGGTCGGTAACAGAAACTGCTGTTGGTGATGTTCCTGATGCCGCGCGAGCGAGCGCGTTCCCGCCGCCGCTGTTGCTGCCGTCGCGCGTTCGCGCCGCACACGGCTGCCCTCGGCTGACACGATTCGTACGTTGAGGATTCTCAACAGTAAATTACAAAATATGCTAAGCGGCCGATATAAATCAAAAGTGGGGCCTTCGTGGGTCCCCGAGGGGTGAGACAGAGTCCTTTACCCGTCGGCCTCACCGTCTACGCGTTCCACGATGCGCGCAGGGGTAAGGACCGCGCGAGTAGTTCTGCGTAGCGACCGGGTCCGAAAATCAGCAGAGAGAGAGAGAGAGAGAGAGACCCCCCCGTCACGAATCGGGAACGAGGGAGAGTCCTTCTCTCTCTCTCTTTCTTCCTCGTTCCTTTTCTCGCGCGCGACGCGCAAAACGGCGATGCAGTTTGCAAACCGAGCAAATGGACCGGAAGACTCGTACGCGAGATATAAATAGGCTCCGGGCGACCGGGAGGAGAGAAGCAATATATCTACCCGACTAAACTCCACTAAATTGCCTCGTGGTGGTAATACGAGAGAGGAGCGACGTGGAATCGGGTACGTTCGCGGTTCACGCGCGAGAGAGCGAGGAGGAGGAGGAGAGAGAGAAAGAGCGCGCGGAGGGCCCGTTCATCGATGCGGCACGCTGCGCGCGCGCTCGTTTAAGCGCGAGAGATTTATGGAATATCGATAAACTCCCGAAGAATTGCGATCACTGTTCCCCCCGCCGATCGTAATAGCGCGTTCCCCTCGTTTCGCTCTCTCCCGTCCGCGCGGCGCGCCTGCTCGTAATTGGCCTGAGCGGTGAACGTCGGCGAGAAAAGAGCCGCTGGCTCGCAGTCGGATTTTCCCAATTAGCGGGAGGACCTTCCTCTTGCTGCACTTTCGGCTGTACGTTACTTAACCGTTTAAGGTTAAACAGTGTACGTAATAATGTGCATTAACTTTGGGCCTTTGCTAAATTTCGTCTGTTGGTAAAGTAATGGTTAAGTAACGGTTCTGCCGGATATAATATTATCAATTCGTCTTGAATAAAGTTATACTCTCCGCCCTAACTCGCGAAATAGTGTCTTTCGAGCTGAAGGCCAATATATGCAGTTACATGTAAAGTCATCGTCGACGCTTGGATTTATAATATATAAAGTTATTTGTGAAGAAATATAAGTATTCTATTTATGAAGATTCGGTCCAATGTTCTTCAACGACTGTGTTATAAACAAGCGGAAAATAAAGATAAATATTTTTCAAAGAAAACAATCTTAATAGTTTCTCGTTTTTATACCTTAAATGCCTAATATAGATAATTATTTGTATCCAGAAAATCGTATTTCTCGACGGCCAATTTTATTCGGGCAGAAAAAATTTCATCAGAAAAGTCCTTTAAGACGATCTTCTATATTACAACATTTTACTCCAATGTAATCGATGTGTGGGTCTTAAAGGGTTAATCCTGCATCGCCAAAGTTGGAGGTACACGTTGAAATGAAAACCCTATGTAATTACGAGGAACATTTCGAGGTTAACATCTCGAATTTGGAAGTGCTACGCAATAGTATCGCCAAATTCGAGATACTGGTGAAATGTCCCTCTGTAATTACGTGGAAATTTTTATTTCAACGTATACCTCCAATCTGGCGATACATGCACTGAAAAAAAAATGTTATATATTCAAGTAAATAATTCTACAAAAACTCCAATACTTCTAAGCAAATTTTTACTTGGATTAAATAATATTACTGAAATTTAATACTTTGTGGTTACATTCCAGTAATATATTTCATTGATTTAAGTAAAATTTACTTAATCCGGGTAAAAATTTGCTTAGAAGTATTGGAGTAATTATTTACTTGAATGCAGCATTTTTTTCCAGTGTGGTTAACGGTGTATCGAGAAGGCGAGAGAAACGATAGAACACGTTCCGAAACTCGTCACGCGTGTATGTGTCTCATTTTCGTGTTTATCCCGCAATTAAGATAACGAAGACGCGCATCTGCGCGCCGAAGACGCGGCTCAAATCGTCTAATTAACGCGTCAGAGCGACGTCTGTTTACGCCGACTGATTTTACACGCGATTGTCCTACATAATTGGCCGCGGTAACGAATTATGGCTCACTGCAAGCACTCAATTACGCGGGCCGGGACTATTAATCGAGATACGGCAAAACACGAATAGCTAATATCCCGCGGCCGGCGAGTCGCGCTGAAAGCGCTCTACAGCGCGCCTGGACACCGGACTATCGGCGGATCTGCGCTAATCGAGTCCTCCCGATGCACCCGGTGTGCGTATAGTCGTCACGCACACGCACGCGTTTATGGATGAGCCACGTGCACCGCGCGGCTAGCGGCGCGCTTCTAAATTAAGCGCATCGCGCAGAGAGCCCCGCGCTCGAGTGCATAAAATTGCCCGCCGTGAACGGTGCGAAAAACGCTTTTACGCCGAGGCCACGCATTTTTCAGTGACCCGCGAAAAATAATTCCGCGTTCTCTCCTCGCGGCGATCGTATTAATACAGGAAAATTATAATGACCGTGTTCGTATGTTCACTACCAGTATTAAAAATCTATAACATACGTAATACACGCATGAATTGTAGATTTCCAATACTGGCAGTGAATATACGAACACTTCTAATATCACGGAGTAATAACAGCAACGGGGATTACATTAGTCAATAAACTATTGGTATTAACTCTTGGTATTATAAATTGATATTCCATTTGAATTTCAATTTCTTCTGTTCATGTTTATGTGTAGTAACAGAATATGACAATAAAGAGGATCGGTCGCCTTGAAGGAACCTGAATTTTTCTACCGCGGAATCCATGTATTACCCGAAAAGTGGGAAAAAGATTCCGAAGGACAATATTTTGAATAAGAACTAATGCACCGTTCTTTTGAAATAAACATGAGTTTTGTAGCAAAAAACAGCGAAAATTAACTCAAGCACCTAATAGTATTTACAGTTTTGTGTTTATATATCTGAGTTCGAAACAGCAAGTTGTATCTTCGTTGTTTATCTACTCTTTTCTGTTTAAATGTGCAAACATTAAATATTTGTCAACCAAAGGCCAAATGTACAAAAAATTTGTTTTCTAATATTTTTTCAAAACTTCCAAGATCACAAATAATTATAAAAAGAACAATTGAAATCTCTAGGAAATCGTGCTCATTAAAGAGTTAATTCGAGGTATATCGTTTGAGAGTAAGGAACATGGCGATTTAATAAAATTGAATACTCATCGCGAGAGCGTCTTGGGAATTTAATATTTCGCGGCGAAGACCGCGACTCACCTCGCTTCATTGCGGAAAGATGAATTCCGCCCGAGAGAGCTTGATTTATCACGAATTATTAAAATTACTCCTCGGTCCCGCGTGGAGGCTCTCATCTGTGTTGAAAGGCAAAAACTAACGTCAAAAGCTGTTTTTCCACGGGTCATTTTTCACTCAGACTCTCCGCAGACTTCCAGTCAATCTTTGTCGAGAGCCGGGAGAACGTGCGCGCGCGCGGATATTCCTGAATTATTTAAATGCGCGAGAGAGGTGCGCGGAGTCTTCCTTCATCCGCGCGAGCGTGATTATATTCCGTGGATCGAGCCGTGGAAAATCGCGATTCTTTCCCGGCCTCGCGTATGATTACGAAGCTTACACGCGCGGATGGGAATCTGAAATAGCGAGATACCGAGGAGATCCTGGCGAAGCTCCATAGCGGCAAGAGAGCGTTGCGTAAAGCGTGCATAATAACGGCCGTTGTCTTCAGCTCCTTTTATCGGAGATTAATTCGCCAACCGTGAAATTTTGCTCAAACATTATAGCGCTTGATATTACGGAACAATAAAAGAACGCACACACGCATTCTCCATCGTGAGAAATTTACAAAAATTCGACAGTATCGATAGCCTGCGCAACGATCTTATAAACGTCACGGTATTCGATTTTACACGAAATGTAAGACGCGCATTTACCGTCGCGAGATGGTAATTCCTTTAAATTTGAAGCCGCCGGCAATCTCTCCTCTCTCTCTCTCTCTCTCTCTCTCCCTCTAAATCTAAACAACGATGACATAGCTAGCGAAGATGAGCGGTACCGACGTATTATTACGAAGATTATTTCCGGAAAATCTCCTACCGGGTCATAAGTCACGTTAACATGTTCGCTACTGCACAAATCGTTCATTGTAACTCTTGCTAATATTGCTGTAAATATTTTTAGTAGCTATACTTGATATAGTGCATGTTTATACTTATGCGTACATAAAATATATTAAACGTATTAAATAAGCGAATTGAATACTTGTATCACATACTTGTGTGACGCTGGTACACGGAAGTAACAACTCCGTTACCCAGTCAAAAACGTACAGTTCATTCGAATCAACGTCAAAAACCCATTGTCGAAATTTAGATTGATTCGACGTCAAAGACATAATTATAGACGTGTCTTCAACTGCAATTTCAACATCGAATGAATTGATTAATCGTGTCTCAAAAGAAGAAAAAACTCTGCAAACTAAACTACCTACTTTTGATAAGATATAATTTGCAATAGAATTGGAAAATAGAAATGTATTTATGATCTTAAAAATAAGAAGTAGAAATAAAAATAAAAAGTTGAAAAATAAATATTTGGAAAAATTGGAGAATGTACACATTTATAAAAAAAGATTACATATATTACTGCATATACATATTGACCTTTGAAATGTTTTTTTTTTTAACAAATCAGAATCCTTTATTTCTATCCCTAGGATGGAAATAAATCTTTCTGCTTACGTTTTACTATGCACCACGAACTTCAGGCAAGAACAGAAGTGGATAAAGTAGGAACTTTAATTCATGTCGATTTAACGTTATCGCAAATTTGTCCGCAGTTATCATTGATATTATAATTACTTTATCATTGACTGATAATAACGATCAAGAATCAATAACAGCCAGTTCAAATAAATAATATAAACAGCGAAATGTTGAAAATTACATAGGTCGATATTGTAGCAAAATCGACATTCATTCAACTCAACGGATCATCGGTCGTTTCGGCATCGAATCAGATTCGATTCAACGTTGCGCTTCTATCTGGGTAAATATAAGGCGTAACTATAAAAATGAGAGACAATAGGCAAATGTATAGAACTGTTCAACCAGTCATAAAGCGTAAATAAGCTATGTTTATTGTTAAGCACTACAGTTTATGCATGCTTTATAATTGGTTGGACAATTCTATACGTTCGTTTATCGGCTAATTCTTATGGTACGTCTTATATTTACGATTACAGCAAGCCATGTGTTAAGGCCTTAATCACTTTTTTCAGCAGTGGAATGATATTTTTCTCTGTATACTCACGTGGACCAAAGCTCGTGTGTGGGCGGCAGCTTGACGTCCGCCGTCGTCTTCTCGGGCAGCTTGTAGTACTCGTATACGTACGAGGCGGAGGGATCATCTCCGTGGCTGGCCACCGCCGACACCTGGTGCTGTTGCTGCAGGTTTAGCATTGCTGCGGTCGCCACGGAGAGCGGATGCTCGCAGTAGGCGCGCCAGTCGCCCTCCATACCCTGCACCTGCACCTGCACAGCGGCGACCCTCTTGTGAACTTCCGGATCGGCGCCCTCGGCGCCGCTCTGCAGGGACTGCGCCGCCTGGGCCGCCGCCTCCTCTGCCCCCAGCTCTTCCTCCTCCTCCGGTTCACGCTGACCGGACACGTAACTTTGCTGTTGTTGCTGTTGCTGCTGCTGCGCGTCGTCGCTGACGACGTTGCTGTTGGTATCTTCCTCGCCGCGACTGCGTCGCCTGCAATTACATGAAAAGATTCGTTCATTCACGGAAAGTTCGCGTAATCGATGCGAAATATTCCTTAGCGATAAGAAAAAAATATGTCAAGAAAATATTTATGTCGGTGATGTATTAAGTTTAAATAATAGTATCGATAAACGTCCGCAATAATTGAAACAAACCAAGTTGACTCACAAACTCTTTGTGTTTATTTACTCATGATACGAACGAGACTGAGCCGAGGCGATTGTTTCTGCTAGGTAAGATTGAATATTCATATCTTAGAATCCTTCATTTCTGTCCTTATCTTAACACAATAAATCTAAAGACAATGATTAATTGCGTCGTGTACGTCGAAACCGGAAGGTCAACATCGACCACAACACGTTAAATTAATATACATCTGTAGATTCGAAATCACACTTTTGCTTTTTATATTGCAAGTAAATTTCTACATTATTAAATGATATCGCAAGCAAAACAATCAGCGTTGACTCTTATTTGCTTTTTCTCTCGTTTCTGTAGATTGTATATTTTGAAAGCCGTCACACTTATCATCGACTTGGTACTTTTTCAGACATCCAACAAGGATCTTTTATTTTTATTTTAATATCTAAAAGACTTCACGCAGAAAAATTATTTATTGGCATAGCAAATTGTTTGTTTCTATAATGACAGGAAAAATATTTGTTACACGGAAAACATCATTTTGCTGTTGTAGCAAAACCTTGCGACAGCAATAAAGTTTAATTGGCAAAATTTAATTAGCAATTCATACTCTTAACAAATCTTTCTGCTGTCACTATGGTAACAAACAATTTGCTATGCCAGCAAAACATTTTTTCTCCGTGTTCTTACGAAAATTTCATAGAACACTGAAAAATAAATTTGAGGTTCACCTGACGAGAGACAACCAACGCGTTTTTTGACGGCGACAGGTTGTCGATGGAAACGGAATTTCTGATTATAAGAACGAAATTTGGTTCACGAGAACTAGAAATTCTCTCCCCTTCAACGCAGAACGCGTCTAGTTGTCCATTGTCGGCTAGGCCGCACCAAACTCGTTTTTCAAGCGAAAAATGATAAATCTGCACCGATCTGATATCACACGTCCGCTTTCTCATGGGTCCGCCGGCCTTGGCGGGGACCCGTCAAGTGCGGTAGTATAAAGCAGCGGTTAACATGAAAGTGCGTAAGTACGTAATAACTAATTATCTCTTCAGTGAGAAGGCCTCGTTATGAGCGCGCGTCCTCCGCAGTGTCTCGCAAATCTATCGGCAGGAGGAAGCGTGTCCCCCGCGATCAACAGAATACTCGTCGTACGGCCGATTCCCGCTGTTGGCGACGGCCGTAAGCGACACGACAGCGTGTCGCTTGAAAAGTCTCCCCCGAAGGTCGCGGTAATGAATGTGCCGCGGGATAACTGTTAGAAATACCCGGCCCGGTAGAATGTAATAAATTACAACGGACCCATCGAATTTATCAATTAGCGATAATCGCGGCGCATAAGCCGCGCTGATGATTCCTCAATTTAGCAATGACCACCAGCGGTGGAAGTGCGTCGTGCGCGGCGCATAGTTGCGCCGGTAATTTATCGCCGACGCCGCACATCGCGATATCTAATCGCCTGCGCGAGACCGCGAGAGAGGGTATACATACGCGCGCTTTCGACTCCGCGCTCAGCCACCTGGATATTTGTCACCGGTCGTTACTTTACGCCGAAGTAATATCTTCCGGCTGGCGGGGACCGTCCGCGATGATGAAATTCATGGGAGTGCGCGCGAGGCGCGGGGACGACTTCGCGCGTCGAAAGGAAAAATAGAAAAAATATATATACTCGACGATGAGGATGACGAGGACGACGACGCTCGTCTCTCAACACTCAATCGTACATTTGAATAAAGAGAATCGAAGCGGGCCCGACTGGGGATGAACGGTTATGCGATAAAGGATCGCGTCTACATTTTTCTATATCACTTCGTGACCTTAAAGAGATATTTCACTGTGTTTAGTCCGCGAAAACTGTTGGTTCGGGTAAAGCGAAAGCGTGCATTCGGTTGAGTGAGTATGACCTCGTCTTTAGGTCGGAAAAGGCTACTTTTCTGTAACGAATGGTTATTGCGGACTACATGCGAGTATATTCGAATATAACGTACGTAATGTTAACGTGCTATTATGTTTATTTTTCGTTGTAAGCATTTGGCCAAACGGTAACGCACTGGCATTTACCGTTTGGTCAAATGTTCACAACTTATTGAGTTGTAAATGTGTGCGGTGCTATGTAAATTTGAAGTGTATAAACGTACATTACAGTTACGAATAAACACACGACTCTTTAACGTATTTTTCCCGGATCGAAACGAAATTGAATAAAAGAGGAACATATTAAACGCTGTCACTTGTCAGCTGGAAAACGAGTATTGAAGACGGGCAATCTTCTCGCGCATATTCATACGCATATTCGCATGCACTCGTCATATTCCTTCACTTAGTAGATCACATGTATGTGAGAGTGCACGAAACGGACATAAAAATGATAGAACGAGTTGATAACGAGCCAAAAATGGATCATATGAGAAATAAAAACAGCGAAATATTTTTGTAAAAGAATGCGTTTTTATCTCTCTCTCTCTCTCTCTCTCTCTCTCTAAATATATATATGTCTGTAGTATCTATTACACTACCCATTTAGCATGGACTGAAAGAAACGGAAGTGCTACATTCAAATGAATATTTGCTAAAAAGAATATTGGAGTAATTATTTTACCTGGACTAGTAAGTGATAAATATTACTTGAATGTAGCACGCTGAAAGGGGAAAAGCGCTACACTCAAGTATAAATATTTACTTAATCCCCGGGTAAAATAATTATTCCGACATTCCTTAGCAAAGATTGATTTGAACGTAGCTCTCCTTTCCGCTGGCATTTACCCGTTCGGCCGAATGCTCGCGCCGCATCGAGTCGGTACGACGACTTCTTTATTCATGGCGCAGTTTTTGCCGCGCGAAGAGATATCTGCATTTCAGCACTTGAATTGCCGGCGCGGTACGCGCATCACCTGTCTCCGCGCGACCGGGATGAACTTGATCGCGGATCGAGAAGGAAAGCTCGCGCATTGCCACCGGGTCGGAGCAGATGACGGGAGGGGAGGCTGGCGACGAAGGCGGGTAGAGAAGGAGGGAGGGAGGGTCACGTCGTAAATACGTATGCACGTACGAAGATTAATTATTATAAACCCCTGCCTGTTGCCTGCAGTCATCAATTTATACTCCTCTCTCGTGCATCCCAATTCCAATCCCGATCCCGATCCCGTGAGTCGCGCTGTGGAATAAAGGCTCATCCTCTCTAATTTATGCATGTCGAATCAATCTCCCTCCTTCCACCCCTCCTTCCTCCGTCTCTCTTCCTCGCTCGTTCTCGCGCTACCTACGGTCGCCTACTTCCTCCACGTTCCTCTTCGCGCACCTGGACAACCGTCGACCCTGAGCGTGCGCGCGCGCAAGAGAGAGATAAAGACAGGGAAGGAAAGAGAGAAAAGGAAAGACCAGCCACCCCGATAATGAGGACCCGAGTTATCCTGTGCAAATATTTTCCTCGACGGCTGTTTGCACAGGCACGAACGGGCCCCACGGGCCGATCATCGAAACGCGCCGCGGACATGCGCGTGTATGTGAGTTTTTGTGCGATGAAATGTCGGTCGGACGGTGTGTGTGCGCGGTTGCGATTCCGTGGCTGCGATTCCGCGCCCGGCATAATACCCGCTCGTCTAGATAATGAATTTATGCGCGCGGTCATCCGGGCGAAAACTTCATTCCGGACGAAGCGCAAACACAGACTTCGCCGGCGATGAAATATCTCGCGCCGCGAGAAGCTATTCTTCTTGTCGGTGGGATCCCCTCGACGTCTGTTATCGTATCGCGCGTATGTTTCACTCGAATCCCCCTTCCGCCGCATTAAACGATAGCGTGCGTTTAGCATGTGCGACGCGCGCGCGCGAGCGAAGCTATTCTTCGGCAAACGTTTTCTCACGGGGCGCAGGTCGATGTTTATGGCGCGACGTTAGCAGTAAATTCGTGCGATTACGAGTTTACACACGGGGGAATTAATTGCAATCACGTATCCGCGCGAGCCGCGGGTTCAAATAAATTTCAACCTCCTGCGGAGCGATCGAAACTGCCGTAATTTCGGTGAGTTCGATTCTCGATGTTGCGGGCGTGGAACGCTGGTGTGGTCTCCGTGTGTCTGTGTGTGTGTTGTGCGCCAATTATCGCAAATAAATATAGAGATCGTTACTTTCGTACGTCGAAATTTGGATTCATCGGGGCTGCGGCGCCTTCTCTGCCTCTCGTGCGTCGTAATTTCGCATCGTGTAATAACACCACGCGCTGTATGCGCGCCGCACTCGCCCGTGCGTTTCTTTATTTACGAGATTCGACACACGCACATAAATCCCGACGGCTTCGTCACATTGTATGCCTGCGCTCCGAGGAAATCCGCTCCGGAGCGCTTAATAAATGAAGCCCCAATGATGATAACTTATGATGCACGACGCTCAAATGATAACCCGCGCGGCAGGCAACGGCGCAAATAATCGGACAAAATGCCCGGCGTGCGGCGATCGATCCCTCGTTAACGCATTTCAAGCGAATCCGCCGTAATAATGCACGGAGACCTGGCAATTTCGTTCGCGGGATCTCGCCGGCAGCCCTGGGGACGCGCAAGAAGAAGCTTCCGTCGAGATCCGCCTCGCCGTTCGCTCGCACGAGAAAAAGCCGCGCGCACGATAAGACCGCTGAAAGCGCTCCCGAACAGAGAGAGAGAGAGAGAGAGGATCGACCGCTTCGTCGTCGTGCGTTCGCTCCGAGGACGACCGAATTTCGGAATAATGCCGGCACGTATCGCGTCGCATTGCGTGCGCCGCGTTCGTGCGTACGCCCGTAAGTACGTACGTGACCGGTGTGTATCTCGAGCAGGTAACACGAGAAAAAGGTTAAAAGGGAGACGAGCGAAGAGGATCGCCGGACGGAAAGGAAGAGGATCGCGACGTGGTGAAAAGAAGCGGGGAGCGAGAGAGAGAGAGCGGACGTCGTGTTCGGCTCGTAGACGAGGATACGTTCCGAGGACACCGGCGCGTATATGCTAGGCTGGTGGATACATATGTAAATTGCGAGTACCCCTATTACGGAGACTTCACCTGCGCATCCGGTTTTCGCGTGTGCTTTGATTTCGTCCCCGTACGTCACGTCCTCCTTCCCGTATCTTTTTGCTCGTGTCGCTCGGGAGCGTTTTCTGCACATACCAGTTTTCTATAACGCTAAATCACAGCCCGATTTCATTAAAACCTTCGGGATGAGTAATTGCCGGTGTATCGGCCGCGCGTCCGGCACGGTGGTGCGCGTCTGTGTTTAGACGGCGATATATCTTGGAAATTAAGGTTTGTCCCGATGGATATCGCGGCGTCGTATCTCAAATATCGCGCGGTTTCGACGACGCGGTGTCGCCGGCCGTAATCTTCCGATGTCGTCTTATTGTCGGCGACGTAATGGGATTCGCGTGAAATCGCATCGCAGCCGTCGGCCGCCTCGCGCGTAAAAACAGGACGGGCTCCGGGGACCGGCCGAAAAATACCTCGGATAGCGGAATTTTCTGTCAACGTGTATCGAGAAGATTTCTCATTCCACCTCTATCCGACTCGTCGAGTTCTCCGCCTGGCAATAAAACGAAGTTAATTCGCGATCGACGGGGAGATAAAATTTCGCGCTCACGTCAAGGAAGAGTCCGCTCTCGCAGTGGGGCTTAGATCGTTCTCTAAAATATTCGACAAGCCTGAAACGTCCCGCTCATTCGGGCCGACGAGTAATTTATTTATACTTATCTATACTAAGCGGATAAATATAGCAACGAGATGAAGGATCTTTTCCACAACGGCTCATTTATGACGTGTAAAATTTCGCTGTAGCAATGAGGCGTACCACGAGGGAGAGAGAGAGAGAGAGAGAGGTACAAGGATTATCTCGCTGGGAATCACGTCAATTTCTTCCCGTCGCTTGTAACGGCCGGCCTATCGCAGGAAGGACTGCGAGCCGATGTTCGCCGAGCACAATCCCGGGGGCTTGTGCCCCGCTCATGTGTCTCACTACTGAGTCTATCCATCATAGTTCCTGACACTCCGAGGTCACTAACACGGGACTAATACTAATGCCAAAAGAGTGTTTGACGGTTTAAGTACAAGCATGCTTACGCGGATGACGGCGTTACGAGCCGGTATTAGCCTCAGCCGGAATACCTTCGAGCGAGGATCGACGCTCCTTGAGAAAGAAGCCTGAGAGAGAGTGGAGGGGGGAGGGGGGAAGAGAGAGAAGAACGTTTTATCGTTATTATTGCCGTTTCTTTAAATTGTCGCGTTGCTGTTCGATTTACATATTAAATGTCTGTTTTCTTTTCCGGTGCATTAAGTCACAAATATCATAATGACGGCGGCTCGAGCCGCGATAATAAAACCAGTTTATTACATAGAGAACCGCGCTCTCGATTACTGTATAATACGGGAAGGTGAAACTACTTCCTCTCTGTGAGAATAGCAGAGGCAATCGTAACGAGATTTTTATATATAGTTCAGTTGAGACAAATTTATGTATAGTTCTCTTAGACAAACATGTTAGTTATCGCCAAATATATGCCAACGAATAATATTAATGGGATGCCAAAGTCGATGATGAAATTAATAATAATTTTTATATTTTTCGTACATATAGATCTTACGCAAATGTAGGCGCAATATAAATAATTGTTTTCGAAAAACAAATTCTCTCGCTGGACCATCGGTTGCGTTTCAAACTGCGTCGAAGAAAGTGTAACAACCTTTTTGTTCACGACTGTACAAGTTGCAGGATTTCTGTACCAAATAAATATTCACGCTAACTGGCAGCTAAAGATGTTACTTTGGTATTTTTCATCGTTTTCAGTACATACCTGACAATATTCCGATTTTTTTTCGCGCGTTACTTTCATCATGTACACAGAGTAAAGGATTTCTCTGGACTTTAGAAAATGTCTTTAATTGAAACAAACTTGTCCTTTGGAATGGAGCAAACAAACGAATGTTTGATTCAACAAACAGGATTGTTTGGTTTCTCAAATAATAAATATATTTACGTGAAATATCGTATTTTTTTTTTGTACTTTCATTCGAACAAAATGATATTTGATATCAATTTATGTTGTTCGTATTAAACAAACCCGAGTCAAAACAGACACGTGTAGTGAGTCCAAAGGAACCAATTCTCTTGTGTAAAAGCATTTATAATTCTGTGCAACCGATAAGATACGTAAAGTTTGCAGCAAAAATCAGTATTCTGTCGGTAAAGTTTTCAAGTATGTCATCCCCTTAACATATCTTTACATAGACGCGTATCGCCTTCTATCCCTCCTCGTGATATCACGCAGCTCAGGCGCACAAGCGCGCCTTGACAGTCTCGACGCGCGCGTATTCTCCGCTGAGAGAGAAGAGAAGGAAAGAAAAGAGAGGAAAAACAAAAGAAGGACACCGATCCGTTATTCGTTACACGCGCCGGGATTTCCAATTGAACGGATCTCCAGCCCGGGATACGGGCCGGTCGATCGATCCGCGCTCCATTATTAGGATCATCCGTCTTCAACGACGGCGATCGTGTTCGCTCGGACAGTTCGCCCATAAACATACGGGCACTGCCCAGGATCGTCCTTTGGACGGACGCGCGCGTCCTGCGACCGTCATCGGCCGGAATGGACGTTCCCGCTGCGACATGACTCGCGCCCAGTCATGCACCTACCTCAATACGCAAATGTTGCAGGTAGGTGGGACGCGCGAACCTCGCCTTGTTCGAGATAAAGGCGGCCGGGCCCGAGAAAGAAAGAGGCAGGAAGAAGAGAGCAGGAGAAGAAAGAGAGAGAGAGAGAGAGAGAGAAAGATACAACGCGCTTAATATTCCGTAGGAGTGTTGTCCACGCGACCCGGGAACCCACCCCGTGTGTGCTCCCTCGTGTGCATTTCAATAAAGCCGCCTCCGCTCTGCCGCACGTCCGCGGCTGAATGACACAAACTGCGCTCGTCAGCGCCGTACTTTGTCGACGGGCGTCTCTTTCAAAAGCGCGGCCGCGTTCAATCGGCGTGTAAATGAACCCAGAGAGATAGAGAGAGAGAAAGTCGTGAACCTTCTCGCGCCGGTGGTCCGACGGGAGTGACGTCGCCGTCACCGCGGCTGCCACCGTACGCACGCGAATCAGTATCATTTTCAGTCGTGCGCTTCGTTTTCTCTCATTTTTGTCCGCGCGAACGAAACGTAAACGGAGCCGCGACGTAGCGCCGTAATCGCGGCCGGTGATCTTAATAGATTCAAATGACTCGAAAATCTCTTGCGATCATGTCTATATTAAAATACCACACACGGTTCGAGCGAGCGAGCGAGCGAGCGAATGATAGAGCGATCGTGGAAAATTCCTCGGACGAGCCGGAGCCTCCGTAAAAATCTCGGTCTCTTGGCGCACCTGATCTGATAAGCATCGAAGTGTAATATCGCCTGCGCCCGATCACACGTCACCGTCGTTTACTCGGCCGGCACTCACGCGGCATGCATACTAAGTCCACTATGAAATTTATATCTCTAGTCATGAAGGTAACCCGCATAAATTTAGCGGTTAATCGATTTCCAGGAAAATTTTCGAGACACGGGCAGGCAGGCAGGCAGGCAGGAAGGCAGGTAGGTGTAGTGCGGCGCGCCACAATGGCGCACGGCACTCAGCGCGGATGAAATAATGAGCGGCGTTATCAATTGCGACACACCACCGCCGCCACCACCAAGCATCACCGGCGCAGCAGAAGTAAAAGGGCAGAACTCGCTCTTGCGTGCGATATCTCAGCCGACGAGCGCCATGTGTAACCTTTTTTAGACGCGGCTTAAGTAGATGCAGTTGCGTTAGTCAGAAACTATGCAAATATCCGAGAACAATGTCCGCGGGTATTTGCATAGGTATGGGGTATACGCTTATCTTCCCGCGAAATGGGCTTCTAACCGATACCGGCCGAGAGGTAACGGAGATTATTGAGCGCAAGAACAATTCTCATCCGCTAGCTTCGCTCTCGGTCCATTAAGCGATTAGCGCACGGTTATCGCTCAGGCGAGCGTTATCCTCGCCGGGGAGAGCCGTTGAAAGAGCATCGCCAACGGAGTCGACGCTTCATCACGGGGAATTAGGTTGATCCTTTGGAAATGTCGATCGTATCCACTTCTTGCGCGCCTATTGACAAACCGAGCGCGAGCGCTCGATAATAACGATCCCTCGGAAAAATCGAGACTCCGTTATCGGCCTCACCTCTCGCGAATCTCTCCCTCCCGGCGCGTTTCGCGTTAATGGCGTGGGCAAAAGGAGCGCCCGAGAGCGGAAAATTCGAGAGCGTATATATCGACGGCGGCGGAAAAACAGTTAGACGACGGGACGCGTAATAAACGCGACAGGTCCGTTTACGGAGTCATACATTACCGCTGCGCGCGTGAGGAGATAGCCTCTCGTGTTCTAGCAGCACTTTCGAACTCTCGCCGTCGTCCTTTTGTCGTGTGTATCGCCGCTCGCTCTGCAATCATTATTCCCTCACTCTCCGCGAGACCGCGCGAATAACCGGTCACTTCCGGCGATCGGTGATGGAGGTGGCGGCGGCGACACCACCCAAGCACGAAAATAGAAAAAAGCGAGGTCCCCCTTCGAGACGGGGGATTGTATACGTGGGCACGCGGTTATGCGTGCCGGACACGCGAAGTTTCCGAACCCGCGCGCTTCGTGGCGCGGGACTTCGCGACAGCGCGTCCCTACCGACCGGTCGCGCTAACTGCGCCGACTTCGATGCCGATCCTCTCTAATCCTCGGTCGAATGATTTTCTCCGTCTGCACGGCGGAAAATGCCCAAGCGAAGCGTTTGCTATCTTCTGCTTCGCGGCTGGCTCACAACGCTGGAGTACACACGGAAAAATACATACTGTATTCAGGTAAATATTGCTTGTTTCAAATGTTTCACAAGTTATATCCGCAAGTATATCATAAGTTCGTCATAAGCATCAAGTTTATTCAAAATGTATTTTGAATCCTGATAAGTTTGGCGCTTCAATGAAGAATATTAAAATTAAAACAAAATGAAAAATTAAAATTAAAAAGAATTAAAGTTAAAAATTAAAACAATAATCGAGTTGTTTGTCGAAATTAATCGAATCTAACTTTTTTTCGATAAAATTTTATAATATTCTTAAAAATACAATAAATTCTTCTTTTGAGTATATATGATAATAAGCTTCTCTCAAATTGAGGGTAAGCATATTTTGATTATTATTATTCAGAAAATATTTTTTATTGAAGATAACTTGAACTTAAAAGAAGGAAAGCAAACTGAGTAATTGTTTTTTTTTTTTACAGCAATATGATATTTTTCCGTGTGCATTTATAATAACGTTAAAGAGTAACTTAAAGAGTAACAAGTACGATAAAAATGAAAAAAACGCTTTGCTTTCTCTTTCTCTCTCTCTCTCTCTTTCTCTCTCCCTCATTCTTCTGCAGATATTTGCCGTCATATAATCGCGCGCGACAGATCGGAATCAGTGAAGTC
Organism: Dinoponera quadriceps; assembly: GCF_001313825.1. Classification (NCBI taxonomy): domain Eukaryota; kingdom Metazoa; phylum Arthropoda; class Insecta; order Hymenoptera; family Formicidae; genus Dinoponera; species Dinoponera quadriceps. The sequence goes on along the minus strand of NW_014556974.1, from coordinate 268,498 downwards.
GGGGTGTCGGCGCTCCCTATGTCGGCGCAACGGTTGGCCCCCACAGGGTGGATAATATATTCCTCGAGGACATTCGACACGCTTGTAAAAATTCGATCGCGCGGTCCACGGTGGATCGGAGGTGACAGACGAGGCGAGGAAGAGCGAGCGAGAGGGAGCAGGACGACGCGACGTTTCCCTGGCTGACTTTGATGGATCGAAGATCCCCCTCGATCCATCTACCCTCTTTTTTCGTCGCGAGCCACCGGCTCGATGTTTGTTTTTTATTTTTCCACGGATAAAACGCCGCGTCCGACAGGTTATGCTCTCACGGTGTGCGCGACATCGCGTCGTCGCGTATGCACTCGATACACTCGGATGCGAGTCCGCCGCGGTATCGAAAGCGCCGATGTGCAGCTGCAGTCGTCCTAAAGAAGGGGTGCTGCACGCGTGTTCGAGCGTCGAATTGCATCGAAGGGACACTAGAGTGCTAAGGAGTAAGAAAAAAATTCGAAATCTGAGCAAAGATACACACCAATATAACGCACACCAATATAATGCACGGAAAAACAGATTTTGCCGCAGCAGCTAATCATTGTTTAGCTGAAAATGTTTTGCTGCTGCAGCTAAAAATTTGTTGCTGCGAACCAAAATTTTAATTAATGTTACTAGATGCATACCTGGAAAAAACAATTTTGTTAGAACAGCAAATTGTTTGTTAATATAATGACAGCGGAGAGATTTACTTGAACAGCAAAAAATTTGTTGAGGGTATTCATTTTTGGTTATGCCAACTAAATTTTATCGCCGTCGGGACAGCGTTCTGCTACAACGGCAAAATTATTCTTTCCATATAACAAATCTTTTTGCTGTCAGTACATTAACAAACAATCTTCTTGCTGTTCCAGAAAAATGGTTTCCTCCGTACCTAATATAAGTAGCTAAATTTATAGGTGTTCATCTGTTACAACGGAGGCTTAACCAGTGTATGGACACCTATAAGTTAACTATAATAGACATATATTAGATACAGCACCTATACTCTTCGTAACAGTATTATAACTAAAATTTCAGTTACTAATATTAAACATTTTCAGCGTGGACGACAATTTTTCGTCCTAATAACAAAGGAGCGACAAACGCGGCGATTATCGAGCGTTCCTGGCGGAAAGCATAAATCGCACAGTCGCGCGGTGCGAGCAGCGACGTGAATATTTGAATTTTAATGCACGTGTCTTACAATCGCGGATAACCCTCATTAGCGAATAACGCTGTATGGCATTTTTTCCCCATTGCTGACTGGAAAACTGGAATGAGCGTATATATTAAACGCGAGCGATATTTCATCGCACCAACAAAAGAAATCGTTCACCGTCCAGATAGATGGACAGATAGACAGAGAGAGAAAGAGAGAGAGAGAGAGAGAGAGACCCGACAAGCGGCGACCGCGCACACAATCGGCTAATCGCCCCGCGTCTTTTTAGGCGGCTATCCTCGGCTCCCGTTACGGGCTTCGGGAATTTTTGCTCGTTCGCTCGAGCTATCGGAGCCGGGTAATGCGCGGAGGCGCATAATACCGGGCCGTTATCTGTCCTTTCAATGTACCTCGTATCTGGGCTCTGGTTTCACGAGCCCTCCGGGGTCCGGTGCGCCGCGCCGTCTCAACTATTCCGGAGAAGGGTTACAAACGCGAATGAACGAGCGTGCCTACCCACCGTGACCGGTGCGATAGGATAAGCGGCGCCCCGGACTTCCTACACTGCTTTAAAATTACCCACTGCAGGACGGGGACAATTAGCATTGCCTACGTGCGGCGAGCGAGCGAGCGAGTGAGCGCGCAAACGCGCGCGTTCGCGCGGAGGAAAGGACGCGATAGCGCGAATCGCTACCTACGTCGCGAATTGTTGATACGAAAACACGCATGCACGCACGCGTGAGCGACGCGAAACTCAACGGGAAATCGGGAAAGTGAAGTTCCTGCAAAGAAAGGTTCCTAGGATTTCTTCATGGACGGCATACCTGTGAATCGAGATTTTAGTTCTGCATTAAGTCTTCAAAGGTTTTCTGTTGTGACTTTTTGCCATTTCTTCCACTTGAAGACTTAGGTCCATTCCGAACGCGCTTACAACGATGTTAGTTAGCGCGCTAATAAGACAAGAGATGCGAGCATTCTCAATTTCGATTATATTCTAAGTGCGGTGATGACTGTGCTCTGTTAGGAAAAATCGATAATCATGCGTGTTTACAACAGAATTCGGAATTACTAAAAAGTTGACTTGTTGGCGTGCTAACATCGTTGTAAGCGTGTTCAAAATACGGACTTTAATGTAAAACTAAAATTTAGACTCTGGAGATCTAAATTACCCTTGTAGCATCAAAAGAATACTTATTGCGCTATTATTGAACACAATAAGTGTTCCTTTAATGCTAAATCGATACTTTTCCGTTTCCTCTATTTGAAGACGTAACGTAGAATTTAAACAAGCTCTTTGTAATTACGAAATATAAAGGGTAATGAGGCCCATAAAGAGGCAAGCACGAATTTTTTTGTGCTATATCTTTAATAATTTTCTAGTTTGTATAAATCATATGTCTGTATTAAGTCGTATCGACGTTAATAACAATAGTTAGTAATAATAATATTATAAATATTCAGACGTTTCGGTCCTTATGGCTCTTTATGGCGCTTATTAGCCTTTATATTTCGTAGAATTTAAAATTTCAACTTGGGTAGATTCCGATTAGAATTTTCAAAATTGCCCCAAAATAGGTTGTCCCACTACTATTCGAGAATCTCATTTTCCTTCTCTAGAAAGATAGAAAAGTCACATTAAAACGAAATTTTTTAATTGTTGCCTCTTCTTCGTAATGCTGATTGGCTATCCATTACTGTGACGCGAGTTGCTTCGCGTCTATCATTTGCGACTATTAAATTATTATATAAATTTTGACAGTTCATTGGTTTGCGTGTTAGAGAAGGCAAAACATTGAAATATTACGGAAGACGAAATAGAGAGAAAGATTTTTAATCTGATATCTATTTAATTATTCGAGCTGAGACTTTTTTGTGTAACAATAATTAACTAAATAGCGTACGTCTGTATTATTATAGTTATTCCAAACCATGGGATGAAATTTCTTTTCCGCAATATCGATTGGCCGTGCATGAGCGTTAAATTACATTGAAAGAAGGATTTAATTTGCGCGTAGCGTTTGTGTGTGCTTGTAAAGCATAAATACTTAAAATATTTCGAATATTTCGTTCAATTATAGTGTGAAATGTAAGTCAGAAGAATCTTTGGGAAAACCTTGAGGATGTCCAAACAGAATCTATTTTCGTTTTTCACTCAGAACATAAGTCGCAACATGCAGTTCGCAGACGCGTATGCAAAATGACGTTGCACTGCAATGAGACCCATGCGTTCGCAAATTAGTCATGCGCGACGAATTAAATCAATTCCAACTTTTTGCGCTACGGCATTTACGTCGACTAATCAGAGAAAAGTAAAGGATAGGTGTCACTTTTCTGTTTGCGAACCATTTGCGAACCGCGTTTTGCATATTGCGACCTATATAAACGGGCTTTTACATTTCTAATTAGAATCTGCGTAGATTTTTCAACTGTAACCCATAATTATTTTGCGAATTCGGACTGAGATCCCGATTAGATACCAAGAAATTTTCTAAATTGGTTGAAGTTACATTGTAACAAAGCACGTGAGAATGTGTGACCGATGACGTCGAAATCATCGATTCTTTGATATAATCTCTCTCGAAGGAACGCGAAAATGAACATGGTTACACGGCAGCGAAACGCGAAAGAGGCGTAAAAATACAAGTATTGTGTGGTTTGCGTGACCTTAATAAATTAATGCAAATCTTAAATATACCTACGCTAATGGATCTAATTGATTTCACGACAGCGCTCCTTAATTACACCTCTGCCTCGCCGAGAAACCATGACTAACGTTTCACATCGGCGTTATCGCCATCGATACCTATGACCTTTCCACGCCGGTGGCGTAGCAGAAAAATTCAAAGGTCGCAAGACAGATTCGCCTCCGATCGGATGAATGACGACTGACTTGTCTCAAAGTTAATTTGAATACCTATTTATAGGTGTGAAGTTATAGTGAAGAGTAAGAAGAGAGAGAGAGAGAGAGAGAAGCAGGCAGCAGGAGTAGGTACGCACGAGTAGATTTCTGTAATCCTCAGTTTTTCATTTCCCCATTGAAGAAGTTGTGCACGGTCGTAAAGCGTATCCGTGTACGCGTGAAGAAGAGAGAGAGGGGGGGGGGAGGGGAGGGAGTGGAGCGCGCCGTTAAAAATGGTGAGAGATGCGAACGTCAAGTGAGCGTTAATTAATTGCGGCTTGAATTGAAGCGCACTCTCGCAAAAACACACGCGTCACATGTAAAATATACACGAAGTGATAGACCAATTGATTCCTCCATGAAAGCTGGAGAAATATGTCAAGCGGTTATTTCGCTATCGATCAAATCGGCGGTATAGTTCAGCTTAGAAATAACCAGCGTGAATGCCTCATGGTAGCCATTAGAGATATATCTGATTAGGCTGTTGAAAAATCATTCACGGCGGAATTAATCATATCGGAATTTGCATGATCGACGCGATAGTCGCGTTTCACCTCGCGTATATCGCCCCGAGGGCGTACTCCAACTGCGTGCCTCGATTCCGGAATGGAAACCGAGCCACGGAGATGTCGATTGCCAGCAGCAACAGCCGATTCCCGAGATCGCGTTTTTTCCGTTTCGAGGAGACGCGCGGTGGGTCTTTCTTTTCTGTCTCGCGTCCGAAGCGGAGGAAGAATCGCGCGAGGCGTTGCGACGCGTGACCCCCGGGGGCCCCCGTGGCGATGACTTTTCGCGCGTGCAAAAGTGCGCCCGCGGAATAACGCGCGGTGAATCTCTCCTGCTGGATGGGACGCCCCGCCGCGCGGGACCGAAAACTGCGAGGCGCTGGACCGAGGAAGAGCCGAGGAGAGGTACCGTCTGCAGACCGAGAGAGAAAGAGAGAGAGAGAGAGAGAGAGAGAGAGAGCCCGAGGAAGAAGGAGCACGGTGAAAGGAAAGGGTTGCCGGAGAAAGAAGGAAGCGACGCGGAAGAGGGAGGCGAGAGAGGAAGAAAGGACGCCGAAGAGAGCACCCGATATGAAACACTCCCCGACGCCAACAAGCGAATGCGCGCGGCTAGAGAGTAACTCTATATTATTATCCTCTTTCACACCTTCCTGCACCTCTATGCGCCGCGAAAAACTTTGGCACAATCAACAAGAGGCCGCCCATTGTCTCTCATTGTCGTGCGGGTACGCAGCCGAGAGTGTTCTCTCGCCGCGTGTGTTGTCGCGCAGGCGCGACTTATTATTCCCGGGCTCGAGAGCAGGCATTAATTGGGCCCGACGTGGGCTCTACTAATTAGCACACCGGGCGAGTCGCGAGGGACTCTCTTGAATGGACGATATCGGCTGTCTCTTCGGCACGGTGAGAGATAGAGAACGCGAAAAACGACTTTCTCTCTCTTTCTCTCTCTCTCTCTCTTTCGCGTCAGAGACTCGGACTGCGCGCTTCGTCGCGATGTCGTTTTCATTGGCTGTGTATGTGTTTGCTAATGCAGCGCGCGAGAGATTTATCGATATTGATGAATTATGCCGTCGTTCGTCGAACCGCAATAATATTTGTTGGTGCGGCGCTCATAAACAGCGAGCGTTTATAATCGCCGGGAGGCTATATAATTATACCGAGTTACAATCCGCGCAGACGAACGTCACTATAGAACATTGGGGTGACGCGCGAGATAAAATTGATACACATAAATAAGTCATTACAAGTCACGACCATTGGCGAGGTTATAAATAAGGCCTCTTACTTGTAAATAAGTCAATACATTTGCATGAGCTTTGAAATCGTCGGGTCGTTCTTCTCGTGATTAGAAGAAAAAAACATAAAAATTGATATAAATATATCGACATATGCATACTTCTTGGCCGTAGAATATTGAATTCCGTCAGACAAAACTTGAACTTCATTATCTATTGCGCATAGTAATTAGAGCTGAACTGGCAGTTTCTGTTTGCGAGCATTTTCGATACGTGTTATTAGCATCGTTAATTTTTTTTCCTTGTAATGAAGTATTTATTAAGCTATCTTCTTCTCGAGTGAAATGATTCTTCTCGTTTGAAGTAATAAATCAACAGCGAGTAATTTATTTTACAATACTGTTTTTTAGCGTCGGTTCTTAATTTTTTTAATCATTTTGGATCTCGCGGCAATCTTTAATTTCTGTCACGCAAGAAAAATTAAAAGATTAAAATGCTCTGTAAACCGAAATATCGGAGTATATTGGTCTTTCAACCAACATACCAGAACTTTGCTGTGAAATATCATTTCAGAAAATACAATTGAAGCTATCGGTGATTTTCCTCTATTTTTCTTGTTTGTTTATCCTAAATTGTCGGAAAGAAGTCAGAGGAATACGTTCCATATAACAAAGGAATAATATACATCGTAAAATTTTAAAAAATATATAAAATTAAAGATAACATATAACATATAAGAATATATAATAAATGTACAAGATAATGTAACTTCAATGCTTTTATATTTTTTGATAATTTTCTATAGATATTTCATGGACATGTGGGTTTTGTCTATTTTCTAGAAAAGTCAATTCTCAGACATCTTAAAAATAGCTATTTGCAAGAAAATATGTAGTCATTTTCATAAAACTATCATATATATTATCATATATTTTGGTAAAGAAGTAAAAGGCAAGTAAGAATCAAACTGGTTGATGCTTGACGTAAATATTTAACAATGTAGAAATTTTTCAAAATTAAGATTAACATAAGACTAATTATTCAAAATTATAAAATTAAAGAAAATTATAAAAGATTTTTATAATCTTCTTTAATTTTTGTATTTAATTTTTTTTTATGCTGTTCATTACGCTGAAGAGGGTCCAAACGATGTGATCGAAACGTTCGTCTTATATAATTTTGGAAAATTTCTACATTATTAAATATTCATTCGCAAACTCAACCAGCGTTGGCTCTTATTTGATGTTTTCCTTTTTTTCTGATTGTATATTTCTTAAAAGTTATCAAATATATATTTTGGTAAAAAATTTACATCCCCATGTACATAAATTTTAACTTGACGCTTTCAACAGAGCTTCAGAGCCCAAGAACAAAATATTACGAGAATAAAGTAGATCGTAGTTAGTCGCGCAATAGCGAGAGAGAAAGAGAGAGAGAGAGAGAGAGAGAGAGAAATTTCCCAGACCGCAAACCCCAGAGGCGGACAGCCGTTTCCACTGTTCTATCTTCGCGTTAGAAAAGCCGCGGAGGCGAACATAAGCATTAGGGTAAGAGCCGATTTCCGAGGTGAGGATAAGTGAATGTTTTCAATTGCGACGTCGTAATCGCGCGCCCGTTCGCCACGGTCGCGGCGCAAAAATAGCGGGAAAATGTCCGTCTGTCTCCGAGCGCGCTCGTTGAATCGCGATTCGTTCGGCCATTGTGCGTACCTTTACGGCGATCCATCAGCTTCGGCGTCCCTCGCTCGCTCGTCGCCGTATTAAATAATTCAATGAACCGACTCTTGTAGCCGGCCTCGCACCGCGAAAGAAGCGCGTCAGGCGTGGTAGCCGGCGGACAGAAAGGGGGAGAGAACGGGGAGAAAAAGCGCAATAGGCGCGGATGCGAGCACGCCCCGGGGTGATTCGATGCGTGACATCGTTCGTTTAAGTGGCCGAGGTGCAGCGCGTAAGTCGCGCGCTTTTTCCACCTTCCAGCGCGTATTGTCGGCGCCGTTATGGAAGGTTAGTGCGATACCGAAGTGCAAGAAGCGTCTTCTGTTTCAGATACGTATCGTCGCTCGCTTACGGAAGTCCATCATCGGGAAGAATCGTAGCTCGCAGATAACGGTCGCGATATAAGTGCGAGGCGGCTTCCCGCTCGGAATTGCATTGCGATAAACGACCACGCGCGAGAGTGTTTCGCGGTTTTCGCGAAAAAAACATCGCCGACTCCGAAGACAAGGAGCAGAAGATGGAGCGAGAGCGAAGCGAAGAAAGTTTCGCGTGCGCGAGATCGAGACGTTAAAGCTCGATGTCTTTCTCGACTCTTATTTAATGTTTAATGTATGGAAAGTTCTGGGCTTTCCCGGAGCCCGCCGAGTCTCACAAAAGTCACGAAGCAAGGAAGCGCGCGGCTGCCCGAGAGGTCCTTGCATATGTATACGCGTCGCCAGGTGGTCTTAAAGGTCCGACGACTCAATTTGAATGCAATTTGGAGCGTATTTGCATACGTCGAGATGAAAGCTGAAGTTATTTAACTGAGGCGCGGACCCGGCTCTCTATTAAGAGATATATACATATATATCTTTCTTTTTCTTCGGAGCAGAATGCTATCAAAGATATTATTTTGCAAATTAATTTTAATTAACACACGCGTGTTCGTCGAGAGATACCATATCTCCGTATTTAATATAAATATGGAGATTATTATTTTTCAATTAATACGAAGAAGAAAGATTAATTGAATTAACTTGATAATGAATGAATCAAATGCGTTTTGGTCGAGGGAAATAGAATTTCTGGTCTTAAGGGGCAAATTTAGCTCATAAGAATGAAAAATTCAGATTCCTTCAACGAAAACCCGTTTAATTCGTTTGTTGTCATATTAATTCGACTAATTTTTTTTCTTCGTGTTTTTTTCCACGAAAAAAAAATAAAAATTCAAGACTTATATTCCCATGTATAAGCAAAAAATGTGTAATTTTATAATGAAGATAAAACTGTTTATATGAAAACAAATTTTATATAAGTTTGCTAAAAATATATCTTAGTTTATTTTATTCAAGAATACTTTTCATGAACTGAAAGGAAAATAATATCGGATAGAATGAACGAGATCTTTAACTGATACAATTCTTAGTTTGAAGATATCGTTTTTTCTTATATTTTCTTATATTTCTAATATTTTTTTCTCTCAATAAGAATTATTCTTGACTAATAAAAATATGATATTTTTAATGGAATTATGTAGATTTGTTCCATGTAAGCAAATTTCATGTTATTCTTCATATAAGGTTACATATTCTTGCTTATATATGAGAATATGAGTTTTAAATTATGATTCTGACTTTTTTTCCATGTATGCTTACGAATATCCTTTGCGTCCGTCTGCGAAAGAATTGCACAAGCGCAACCGCTCGTACTCTATGTATATTTATCAATATTTTTCTCCGACGGATTATACCCGATTGTCGCGGCAAGCAATCGCGTTTTGCAGAATTATTACCGGCGTGCTTGTTACGCAATGCAGCGCGCGTTTCAATTTCCAAGTCTAAGAGCTCGCCGTTGCACATTGGGCGGGATTATCTTTGCATCGTTCTCGTCGAGATGACAAATGCCTAGAGAGACTATGAGCGGTATATCGAAATTAGAGATCTCGTACGTGTCCGACTATTGGCGAAGGTCTTTAATCTTGCGTCGCAGAAGATGGACGTTAACGATCGCGAATTGCCTTATCGATACGGTCTCCTCTCGCGGAATCTTTGCCTTCTGTATTGTCACACGCATAATAATAACACGCGTGACAGTCGTATAACAACCGTCGATGCCTGGCATACGAATTAGTCTTATTAGAATAAATAATGTGAGCGGTACAGTAGTTCGTACGAGAGAGAGAGACAAAGTGAGAGAGAGAAAGAGAGAGAGAGAAAGAGGGGAGAGATTAATTTAAATTGTACATATAGAAGATTGTAAAATGGGTTTCCTTTTAACATCGCGATGCGAATGACGCGAAAACCGCCTGTTTTTGCCGCGCCGTATGATAATCGCCCGATATATCGATGATCATCGATGGTATTTTAGGACAAGCCGCGGTGTCTCACGGAGAAAAATAATTCAGAGGGGCGGCAAATTTGGTATGCTGTCGTAGTAAATAAATAAATATGCAAGATGTTTCTTAAATACTGTCCAATATTTTAGAAGTCTATTTTTGAGGTTATTTCATGAAGAAATGAACATATGTTCATATGAAATTTTATATTGGAATATCATTATTTATTATTATTTTTATATTATCTTAAGGGAATCTCGAATTATTTTAATATTATCCCATGTATATAAATATAATTGAAATAAAGAAATGAAATCATCATGAAATCACCTCCTAATCATGAAATCACAAAAATCAATTCCTAAAATATTGAATGGCATTTAAGAAACACACTGTACATTCATTTATTCACCAATACAAAAATTCGCTGTCCCTCTGAATTATTTTTCTCCGTGCTATCGTCTCAACTGTCGGAATTTTCGCAAGATGACGAGACCACCGCGTTACCAGCCACGAGACGCCTTCACACGATACTCCCTGGAGCTCGATTATGCATCGGAAAAGAAAACAGAGGGAGGGAGTCGGCAGTATTGCTTCCATAAATCCGCTTGCTGACGCAGAATTCGAAAAAAATCTTTTCCTCGTACGGTGCGTTTTTACGCTCTCGCTCCCGTGGCGATCGTTCAAATGCATCATCGTGCTTTAACAACGATAGAGCGCGACTTCGCTCCGCTTCCTTTAACGTGCATTGTCGTAAACAACTTTTTCAACCTTATTAAATGATCGATCTCAAGCGACGCTTCGCAGAATATTCGGCGTGCGAACATCATCGCACTGCGCGTTCCGCTCGCGACTTTTTGCGACGTTCCGCTAGCACGCTTCACGTGTGTTTTCGCCAAAGAACGAATAGAGATCATCCAATAAGAGTCTGGATATGAAACAGCCATTTTGATTGACTCGGCAATATTCCCGCCGATACTCAAATTCCTGTATTCGTGTTATATTTAAATTTAAACAATACAATTAAAGAATAAACATTTCAAAAATATTATCAATTAGATTTCTCACGTATCTAAATAATGTGTACTATAAATATTACCTAATCTCGCAGAGAAACGAATTATTCGTTGGCATTCAAATTATCAGCCCAACGTTTGTTGCCCATAAAGCACGATATTTGTCATTTCTAGGAAACATTTTCATTACACAATCTTTATATGTTATACAGCCATTATGTAGCTAACAAATTATTGCAAAATGGCGTTGCGGATGTAACCATTTTTGAAAAACTAAGGTTTATTTCACGTCGCAAATGCTTTGAAACGCCGTGTAAACCAATCATATTCTTTCTTTAAGCGCTCCGAAACGTTCGCAACGTGAAATAGATCTTAGCGTAGAGAGACGCGTCAGGGTTAGAGAGGCACAATATATTTCTCTCTCCCTCTTTCTCTCCCGCGTTGCATCCAGACTCTTATTAAAGTGTGTATACGCCTGATGAATGAACAACGAACGAGCAGCGAATGCGAACTTTCGTTGTTACGTTTCGATGAGAAACACGCATGTCGTAAGAAATCCGAACGTTTCGGGCCGATTTGCTGAAAGTGATTCACTAAGGTTGGCTTATCAGATGGCCTTAAAACCAGTCCGCGCGCATTTAGACGGCGAGTGCATCACACGTTTGCCGTTCGTTCGTTGTTCGTTCGCCGTACCTCTAGAGAGTCTCTAGGAACGGACGCGCCTAAGCACTCCCTCGCGCCGCGGCTCGCCGGTCTGCTGCGCACGAGAATGAGAAACAGCGGCGACGGGCAGCACGTGCACCCAGAGAGGAGGATGGTAAATGGTAAATGGGAAATTGTAAATGGTAGGCCACTAGTGCGCTCCGAACATGAATGAATGGAACCTGCTTCGCCGCTTGCATATCCATTATAGGAACTGCGCTCGCGTACGCTCGTGTACGTACGTATGCACGTACGGTCCGCACGCGTACACTTAGCGCACGGTGACCCCTCTCTCCGCCGGTGACCAGTTCACGTGTATACGTGCACGTGTGCGCCTACAATGCCGCGCGCGCGCGCGGCGATCTGTTTATCCGGTGCGTCTCTGTCGTCTCCGCACGAACGAGCGCGCGAGTGTGCGCGAGTCCTCGCGAGAGTTTGTCGGGTATACCGGTTAATGGATCTTCGCCGGTGAATCGCGCGCGCGTATCGTTGGAATTGAATCGCCAAGGTCGCGATCGGATGGATTCCACGATGAACGACCGTCGCCCTCGCTCGCTCCTTCGCTCGTTCGTTTGTTCGCTCGCTTGCTCGCTCGCTCGCTAACTCGAAACTCGACTCGGCCTCTTCGGGATTCATTAAGGTTGTACGGTGTAGCGGCCGGACCCGGTTTCCGCCGAGTATCTAGGTAAGTAGTGGCCGAGCAGATATTGACACAACCGAGTCATCCGTGACCCAGTGTAACTCGCCGAAAACTCGATCCGCCCATTGTAGGTCGGGCCTCGATCAGGATTCCGGGTGACAGCCGGTTCGCGAGAGGACGTTTCCGTACCGGCTCTCATCATCGTTCTTGAACTGCGCTCGAGTTCGAAAGGCTCGCTGGATTTCGATCTGACCGATCACTCGACTGCTAAATAAATCTCGATATCCACACGGAAAATTTCATATCAATTCCAAATTTGTATTCTCATGTATAAAAAGGAATATATATAATCTTTAATATGAGAATAAAATTTGCTTACATCAAAACATTCTATATATATATAGTTCCACTGAAAATATCATATTCTTGAATAATTTTCACGAATTTAGAGGAAAAATATCAGGTAGGAAGAACAATATCTTCAATCTAAGAATTGTATTAGTTTGTAGATGTCGTTCTTTCTATCCAATACTTTTTTCTCTCAATTCATGAAAATTACTTTTGAACAACAAGAACATGATATATTTAATGGAATTATACAGAATTTCTTTGTGCAAGCAAGTTTTATCTTCACGTAAGATTATATATTCTTACTTATACGTGAGAATACGAGTCTTAAATTGATACTAATTCTTTTTTTCCCGAGTATCGTCAAAAAATCCGTCTATCTCGCGGATTGGAAAGCGGTTACCCGAGTTTCTCGGCAGAGATAAACCTTTCTCCATTCGGCTCGCTCGTGGACGACGCTTGCAACAATGTCGCAACGGCCCACGCGGTCTTTGTAAATCAAGATGCATCACGAATTCGCGGCGAATCGGCACTCTAGCGCGACGGATATTGCTGTGAGAGTTGACATTGAGGGCCGTTTGGAGTCTGTCCGTTCAATTAATGGAACGGCTAGAACGGAGGCTAGAAATTCTGTCCTGACTTTTTACGATTCCCGCTTTTATGGGCCATTCCATATCTCACGCTGCGCAAATTTAACGATCGCTCCGCGATTGTACACCGTCGAATCTCGAATGTGTCCGTGAATATACTACGCTTCGATGGTGGAATTTACACGTCAGAATGTACGTCGGTCCTTGGACGCTTCTAGAATGTGTGCCAGTTTCACCCTTGATCGATCGCGACGTATGGACAAACGTGTGGTATTTTCGATCCTCCGGCCCTCTTCCTCCTGCTCCCTCCTTCCCTCCGTCGCTCTATCCTTCGCGAGATTCTCTCGGATAAGAGAGCGCGAGAGAAGCGATTTAAATAAATTTGAATGCCCGGCCGATTAGTACAACCGGAATAGGTATAGGGGNGGGGGGAAGGGGGGGGGGGGGGGGGACATTTCTTCCAATAAAGGTTGATTTGCGTCTCGACGTGTGATCGCCCACGGCATTCCGTTAACCTCGTGATACGTCAATTATGTATGATTGTGCGTTTCAAGGTAGCAATTTCGACTGATTAGCTCTAAAGTGTAATTTCGCGCGATACACGCCGCGTTCAAAATACTGTCAAACATTTCCGAGCGCGAGAGGATCAATACGCGCCGCCGTCCGTCGCCTCGCCGGGTCGCAGCTGAAATTTCACTCCATTGCGCGTAGACTTCAGACTTGTGCAAGAAGTCCGCACTTTCCACGCGGTCGATCCCAGCCCGAGATTTTCGCGTTCCGACTTGCGAGCGCTCGCGCTCATACCGCGAGTCCCGCAGGCAGCTCGTTAATTACGCGGCTCGCTGATAATTATTGGTCCGTTTAGCATCCCGATGAAATTTACTGGCTAATATATTACGCTTTACGTGTCCACGAGTGCACGTCGGCGAGGCTAATGGTTTCATTTGCGCGACGTGATGCGGTAATAGCGGCCCGTGCGCGGCGAATCCGCGTCCAGGATCACCGTCGGCGCTCGTCGTCGTTCGTGGCAAAAGTCAACCGTTCAGGCATGCTTGAGATTATTACATAATACGGCTATCCCGTCCTCGCTACTGGAGGAAAGTTCAAGCCGCAGGATCGACGGACCGCACAATCGCAATTACCGTGCAATCTTCGCACCGGCGGCTCTTCCTGAACGACTCCGGGGTGCGTCGATGTTTCAATGTGCCACGCGATACAGACTCGGCACTATTTTAACATCGGGTAACTCGGCAGTCCGAGCAACCGACCGCTCGCATGAAGTTGAAGAAGAAACATCGGCATAGCGAATTCCACGAGTTTTCTTTTTCTTCATTTCGCAATCCCCTTCTCTCGATCTTCGGCGTACAGGGAAAAAGGTTTCTTTAATTTCAACAAATTTGTCTTTCGGAATAGCGCAAACAAACGGGTGTTTGATTCGACAAACGGGATTGTCCGGTTTCTCCACCAACAATAAATATCTTTACGTCAAATAACATATTTTTTTGCTTTTTTCATCAAAACCCTGGTAGAAATGGATGTAGTTTTCTTAGACACCTACTTAATTACTGTCCGATATTAACGTATTTTCATGAATTGTAACAATACAATGCGTGGGAAATGGAACTCGATAGAGTTTTATTCAAAGGCAAAAGTTTTCTAGAGCAAAACTACCCGTTTCGTGAGCAGCAGGCTTGCTTACTAATCAGTTGAATAGTTTCTTGTCCATTTACTGTTTTGTTTTCGTTCAGCAAATGGATTCAGATTTTGCGCATCTTTTGTGAACAGTAATAGGAAAAACATTACATCTTAATTGGGGCCTCAAGTAGTTTCACGCCTCAGTTACTATACAGAAGTTAAACTGTTCAGTAATTGTTTCAAAAAAGGCGTGAAATTTTTACCAGGGAACATTACAAACGTACTAAATCCAAAGGAACCCTTTCTTCGGTGCAGCGGATCAAAGCGAGCGTTACACGAGCGTCTTCCGCCCTCTCGGTAGATTAATTTTCAGCTGCGTTGATTAACCATGTTGCCATTTTGCGTAATAGGTCGCGGACTCGAGTGATCGCTGACTAATGCTCTTACCCGAGGTGTGAGCGCATCGGTGTTTAATCTCGCGCGACTTATTATCGAATTATGTCGATTTCTCGCGCACGATTACACGCGCTACACCGGGCCATTAGGACGGCACGAATCCGCGCCTTTTTTACCCCGCACGCAGTTAAAGAGAGAAAGAGAGAGAGGGGGGGGGGGAATCCGTCGGCGATTTATGGCTACGCGAGCGCGACCATCTCGTCGCCGTCGTCATCGTCGTCGTCGGCAGGATGTTGCGAAATTGCCCGATCGTTAACGGAAGATACTCGCCACTTATCACGTCGCGGATTACGTATGTGCCTTTAATCGCAGCTACGAGCTGCGACGGGCGTGTCGTAAATATATCGGCGCAGAGGAGGAGCGAAGGAACGATTCTGCGAGCGAGCGAGAGAGAGAGCGAAGGTTGTTGGTTGCTCGTTAACTTTCGTCGGAAACGGTAACGCACGGAGAGCGAAACAATTATCGGTGCAGCGGGAGAGTGCGCGGGAGGGCCGAGAGATCACGGGTCCTCTCGTAATTCGCGAGAGAGCCTCGGCCTCGGAGATAGGTTATCGTTATCGAAAGCCCGCCTGTCAGATTGAAACGTTCGCGCGACACGCTCTTAATGGGGCCAGTGTCAGTCAATTTGTTCCGCGATATACTCGGCCGAGTTACCGGAGACGTAACTCAGATACCCGAAAATTATTCGCCCGGTATCGGGGCCACAGTCGTAATGTCCGGCGCGACAGTCTGTAATTTTCGTTCGTCGCTCTCATGATAGATTCATTCCGCTCGTGACGGTCGTTTTCATTTTCGGCGCTGTTATTACGCTCGCGACCGCCCACGTGCAGAAACCGCCGCGGAGAAACTTGCGAGAATCGCCTCGACCGCGCTCGTTACAATCCTTTCCTGTAATCGTAAAACATAATAAACGCGCGGGCCCGTTTCGCGGCTCGCGGGGAGAGCTCGCCTTCGCGAAGTCGGTC
The DNA here is from genome assembly GCF_001313825.1 of Dinoponera quadriceps. Classification (NCBI taxonomy): domain Eukaryota; kingdom Metazoa; phylum Arthropoda; class Insecta; order Hymenoptera; family Formicidae; genus Dinoponera; species Dinoponera quadriceps. Next base: position 252,303 of record NW_014556974.1, on the reverse strand, counting down.
GGTCGATCGATCGATCTTGAATTGTTCGCTCAGCAATTACGCCCGAGATACGATGCAAGAAGGTAAGGTGAACCATTGTGTGTAATGGTGGCAGAAAAACCGATCGAACTTTTATCTCCAAAATTAGTGCGTAATTCAAATATAGTACCTTAGTAGAAATGTATGCAGTTTTCCTAAATACTCATCCAGTTATTGTCTAGTATTAATGCGTTCTCATTAGCGTGACAGTACTGTTTAGAAAATAAACAAGAAATTGATAGTTTTATTCAGGGGTATTTCTAGGGCAAAATTGTCCATTTCATTAGCAGTAGACTCATTTACTAATCAGTTGAATAGTTCTTTTGATCATTGTTTTGTTTTTGTTTCGGTAAATAGGTTCAGATTTGTGCGCAGTAACTGCAAGTAAAGCGTTACATCTTGGTTGGGATCCCAAGTAGTTTTACTCCTCAGTTACTAGACAAAAATCAGTATACTGTCCAATAATTGCTTAAAAAAATGCATTGAAATTTTTACCAGGATTTTGAAAACGTATGACAGAGAAATAGAAACAAGATTAAAATTTTTATAATCAGTACGAAAGTTCGTAAATTAATAAGAAAATGTGTAACATAAAATAAAATGATAATAAATAATAAATAAATAAATAATATCCCTACATATTGACTAATGAGAAGTAAAAGATAACCCAAGTGCATTTCACTGTTAACAGCCGTGTTTTTACAATTTGAGGCAAATTTTTGCTTGGTCAAAGAACAGCCGTCATATTGAATGATTATGCATCTTCGATCGAATGATATACCTTATCTTCTTATATTATGGTTTAACAATATTTCAGTGTCATGTTTCTCGCTCTTCGACATAGCGACTGCTCTTCACGTCCCGATCGCGAACACAAGACGTACAACGACAGGGTGAAAATTTCGCGAAGCCGCTTCTCTCGGGCACGGTGACGTAATTCAAACAAACATTCTTATCGGTCGATTTTTCACGGCACGAGGGATTGTTCAATCCTACGAGGCGACGCGCCATGCTCCGGAATCCGTTCGGGGTATTCTCCCGCTTGCCGATCGAGACCCGATTCAGCTCCGGCCAGCTCGAAAACCAGTTCGAAGTCGGCGAAGCATTATGATGCCGAATACACAACCGCCCGTTAACTAATCTCCCTATAGCGACCTTCCATTAGCTCGATTCCACGGGCGATACATCATCGTGCCACCGCCGTCGCCGCCGCACCTCGTCGATGCTTCACGTTCGTACTCGAGCAACCTTTCAAGCCGGAGGATGGAAATAGACGGTGAAAACACCCCGTGCTTTCGAGAAAAACTTTGACAATTCCATCTTATCTCAACAGAAGTTTCATTCAATTTTCTTCAATTTTCAATATCAAGCGATATTAAAAAGAAACTTACGAATCTTTTCATAAAATAAAACATGACAACAACTGAACATAATAAATTCATATATTAATAATTGAATATGCACGAATAAAAAAATATTTGTAACTATAATACTATAATTATAAAACCAGTAGAAGAATTATAATCAGGAGAACCGTTTTTCTAGTAAGTGTTACTACACTCAGAGAAAGAAATAGCTAAAATAAGGACAGCTAATGTCGTTGCTAAGTTTATTACCTATTTGAATCAAAGAGCTACAGCGAGCAATATAGTTGTACTTTGCAGCAAATATGTACCTCAAGCTAATTTTACTTCTAATGTCGTTGCTTTCGCAATTGATAAGGTATTAGCTGCAGTAATAACGACATTATCTGTTCTTATTTTAACTATCACAGCTTGATTTTAGCTCTTATAACTTTTTTTTTTCTAAACGTATATACTGATAGAAAGTTATTTTCGGCGCCATACATTTTTTTTTTTATTTTAATCGCAAAAACAGGATAACCATTTTCCTAATAAATGTTATTTTAGTGTCGGTGATAATAATCTTACACGCATACTGCTATAACTGCTACCATTAAAATATATTTGTGCCGGCAGTAACTATAATTTTCTATCAGTGTAGCGTCAATGATAATAATCTTATATCCATATTGCCACTGCCATGATCAAAATCAAAAGAAGCATTCAGTCGAGGCCGAAAATAACTATAATTTCCCTATCGGTGTAATAAAATTAATACGTTATTCAGGAGCAATGCAGGGATAAAGATCTGCCCGTGAGGATGTGCGAATGTGTCGTTTGTTCGGAGCGGCATCCAGAGATGAGCAGCGAGTCGCCAAGTTGCCAGACGCGTGTAACCCAAACCGCCGATGTAACCCGACTCACAGGATCGACGCGAAAAATGCGACGAGGCCGAGGGCACACCGGGAACCACCGCGAAGAAGCAGCAGAGGGTGCGCGCGAGCCGGGCGTTCGCCGGGCTCGCATACGTTACGCAGTCGTAATTCACGCGTTTAGCCGCCGGCAATATCAACTACTACCAAGCGACGCCGGCCACTCGACAAATCATTCCTCGTTAACGCCGAGTTTTTATTGCGGGAAAAAATATCAATTTGTGCCGTTCCCCGGCCGTATATGGCTGTCCGCCTAACGGTCCCTTCCTCAGCCTCCGGTATGCGCAGTGCGCGCGTTTTCCTCACCCCCTTGGCTTCCCCGAGCCCTTCCCTTATTATCATCTTCCCGATATCTACGCAGTGATACCGTCGCTGCGCTTTGTCGAGCGGTCCACCGGCGGAAACGCGATATTGTTTTATTGCGGAATGCCTCGCGGGAAATCGCGAGATGCTCGTATGAGAGAGAGAGAGAGAGAGAGAGAGTGCTTGAGAGAGTGATCAGACTTTTACGACGTGCCGATGGTTGTCAGGAAGTAAGAGATATCTCGCGTTCGGAGCGACCACTCGATCCGCCATGTAAATCTCAAGGTAGTGAAACGCGATACCGAGCTGTTATTCGGTGAGACAGAGTCCCGGAACGATCGAGGAAAGAGTTCCGTTCTAATGGGGCGTGCATTCCTCATTTGTTATCTTTAATTTGTTATCTTTAACCTATCATCCGGGGGCATGAAAAATCAGCTCTTGTCACTAAAATTTTCTTATCAAATCCAAATACGAATATATCACAAAAAGTGTGGGAAACTTAGTATTTTTTATTAGTCTCGAGCGATTTTTCCATGAGAAAAGTATAGAGATAACAGCGCATATATATGCACTGAAAAGAAAAAACCTAAAAAGTAGAAAATCATTGATACGTGGAAATTTTTTTATTTATTTGGTGGGTACTAATAACATATTTATTTAAATCTATATTCTTTTATTTAACTAGAATAAATAATCGCTTTTATGAAAAGCTACGTATGTAAGAAAATGTATACGGAAAAAGAGGAATTAGCTGTCCAATAATAACTGAAATTTAGTTACCAGACTTTGATTTTAGCTGTGGGAGCTAATTCTTTTTTTCCGAATATGTTTTCTCGCATTTGAAAACTTTCCTCCCCAATATAAAAATATATATCTTTATGGGAGAAAATATGTTATTAGTGTCCGAGTAAATATTTTTTGTCTCAGATATTTTTCTTTCAGTATGCGCTCTGGCGATAATGACCAGACAAGTCTAGCGCATATATAAACGCTAATGAGGCAAACGAATTAATTACCGCAATGACATGTGTGTAGATATATTATCCCGCCGAATTATCCTCGGCGTCTCACAGTTTCGCGAAATTTTAAAAGAAGGTAAAATATTCTCCTAAATCTTCACCCTCCCCCCTCCCCTCCTGACGCGTTGGGCGATAGGTACGCGCATGAAACACCACGACGTTCATACATCATGGCTATCAGCCGTGCGTCGCGCCTGCGATCATTCAAAACGTCCCGACAAATCATTCCTCGTTAAAGCCGCTTTTTTCCCCCTCCACCGACGCGCCGAGGAAAAATATCAATTTCTGCCGTTTCCCGCCCATATCTCTTCGTCCGTCTAACGGTCCCTTTCTCCGCCACGCGTTTATCCTTCATCCCGTCGTCCCTTCCACACCTTCCGCACCCATCTTTTTCCACCGCCGCCGGGATGTGATAACCGCGCGGGAATCTCCGCGCTGGTAAGACAAGGTGTAGCTAAAGGTACCGCGATTACTCGCGTCGTGCGTGAAAGACGCGCGAACATGTACACACACCGCCGAAGATGGCGTAAGATGGTGGGAGGGCGAGCGTGCGATGGTATTAACGCAATTTCCTAGGCAACCGTGTGCCCACGGCAAGAAGAGACAAGAGGTAATTACCGTGACAGCGTCAGTATAGCGTGTCGCGCATATGGAACGGCTGATGCCGCGACGGGCGCGTTGATTTCTGGTTACGCTCGATTTTGTCCGGCCGGCGCTCGTAATTCCGCGCCGGCCGGTGTAACCTCGCTCGTAAAATCGCCATGTCGAGAAAGATAGAGAGAGATGGAGGGAGGGAGAGAGAGAGATAGAGCACACGCGGTCTACCCGACGGTACCTGACGCGTCGAATCGGACGTGTCTATTTCCCCTCGTCTCCGATCGCGCAACGCGCACACGAGATACATACAGCCCCGGGGNGGGGGGGGGGGGGGGGGGAGGAGATACCGTATAGAGCGTCGCTGGAAATTACCACGGAGGTTACCGCGCGTGCGCGCCGATTTAATGGGATATTACTGCACGCGTGACACCGAGTGGAAACTCAGTTTGTGATTTAATATCCGATTTATTACGACGAATGCCGTGCGAATTTTTGCGACCGTGTCGCCTCGGCGCGCTTCTCGCACGGACCGCGAGTAGCCGGGACCGTCGACCGATCCTTATTTGCGAACTCGGCGAGGTTTGTATTTATTATTTGCGCCGTCGCGACGCCCGTCTTCACAAAGAGGCCTCTGTAGCGCGTTACTTTGACGTAATACGAGGAAATGCGTATGAGAGAGGGAGAGAGAAGCGCGGTAAGTAGCGAGCGCTCTCGACAATGCGCGACGGGTGTGCTTTTACCTTTAGGCTCTTTGCCTTCCCCTTTCTGGCCATTCAACGAAAATGGCCTGCCATTATTGGCATTGTGGCGCCGACGAGAAAAGCGAAGAAGCGAACGGAAACCCCCGCCGTTCGGCTCTCTCTTTCTTTCTTTCTCTCTCTCTCTCTCTCTCTCTCTCTTTCTCACCATGGGCTAACGATCGTGTTATTAGCGCAAATCAAATTGGCGACTGTCTCACGGCGGAACAAGGGAACGACTGCTGAGAGGCGGAAGGAGCGCACCAAGGACCAATTTACTCTCGCGGCGAGCGAAAGGACGCGTTAATTTGCATATCGAAATCGGACGCACGCGCAGCGGTGCCGAAACCGCCCCGCCGATTTCCATCGTCGCATGACTTTTCGTTTCGACGGCTCGTTGCGCGCTTTCCACGTTATCGCTGTTTTTGCAGGGAAAGTTCGAAGGAGCGTGAGATTATTATCTTGAGTTTCTATAAGTCGTTCCGCATCGATGCGTTAACATTTTGCGACGTGTCGCTCGGCGCAAGTGTTGAAATTCACCGACGATCACCGTTTCACCTGAGTCGAAGTCTTGACGCTCTTAAAAATAGCTCGCATCCACTTATACGACCTATAGACTAATAAAAACTTACTTTAGTTGTTTTCCAGTAAGAAATACAAATCGACACAAATCTAGTTATATTATAATTTATTCTTTTGCATTAAAAAAAGAGATAATAGAGGATATGATTAGACTTGTGTTAACTTGTGTCTCTCTTGCTGGGAAGCAACTTTTGACGATATAATACTTGTCAGCTTCTCTCTCTCTCTTCCTCTCTTGAATCTTTAATTCTACAGATTTAATTTTAACGCCATCTCGGACAACCTATTTTAATGCTGACACAGCGAAAACAGAAATTTAAGACATGAAAAAAAGTAGCGTCAAAATAGGAATAAAATATATCAATAAAATTGAAATGAACACCTTCCTACTTTAGCTCCTACTATGTTTTAGAATTCAAGGTTTCAACCCGTTGCGGTCTTATGTCACTCGACACAGCGTTTCGTTCCAGCAAGTCCTATGTCGAGCGACGCTCGACACCGCGTTTCGTTCCAACGCGTCCTATAACGCGACAGAGTTGACGTTGACAGAGTCTTCATCGTACGCTAAAAGAGATAAGATAAGAGCTGCGTGGTAGCATCATAAATGTTTTCCAAAGTAAACGGTACCAAGTGGATGAGCGATTGGCGAAATCTGTGCGGAGCGGCTGGGACGAAATTGCTTAATACAGCGCAGACCGCAACGGGTTAATGCCCCGAGTTGAAATTTGAACCCTATGTTAAACCTTTAATTCTACAGTATAGTAGAGACTCAGATAGCAAAATAGGTTCAATTTCAATTCCGATGATATAATATAACCTCTACCTTTTGTCCCTGATGAATCTAAAATTTTCGCTTCCGCTGTTTTGGCATCAAAACGCTGCGGCGTTTGCAACAAAACCGATTGTTGAAGGTAGGCATTAAAATTCAATCTGTGGAATCGAAAGTTCCAAAAGGAAGTTAAAAAGTGTCGGTATCGTTAAAGTGGGTTTTTACCGGCCTACAGGCCGTCCGAGTAGGCGTGAACTATTCTCAAGAACAGCATCAGAATTTCCACTCGGGCTAGGAGCGAAATTTCGACCGCGGCGATTGCACGTCGCCCCGTCGTCCCGTCTAGTTCGACTCGCTAATTGACAGTCGCGAGATACACGGCGGCTGAGCCTCTGCTCCGACAACGGCAACGACAACAGCGGGAGTCGCGCTCACCTCAGCAACGAGCCGCCCTGCTCGCGCGCGAGAAACGGTAAATTAACACGCCACGGTGTGAACGTCACGGCCGATTATTTATCGCCGTTATCTGCGATAAGTGACACACGGCGGCGGTGACGGCCTCGCCGCTTATCCCGCTTAGCGCCGAGCTAATTACGGATTTTTTGTTGCCGCGCTCGCGGATCCGGCCGCGCGATAAGGCACCACACGCGACGGTGTCTCTCGGGTGTCGATGGACGCAACATTGACACAACGTGCACACACACGTACGTACATTGTAGGGCGGTTGGCCGCCGGTGCGGCGATAATCGGCGCGCCGATTGCCGTGCGTCTCGCACGAACGGAGCCTAACGATCTTATTATCGAATCGGTCGCTCGACTTCTCGCGGCGAAGGGGCAGGGCTGACCCGTTCACCCCCGCACACTGACGCACCGCTGTCTAATTGCGGCGAGCTCGATCGATTCCGACGTATTGATCGCCCGGCCGGCCTGTCCTTACGTCGCACGTCTCGCGAGCGGTCAATCTCCGGAGGATTTTACGGCTTCATCAGGCGAGGAAGGGAGGAACAGAAAGATAGAAAGATAGGGAAAGAGAGAGCGAACGCCGGCTTTCCGGAGTATCCGGTTAACAGGCCGCCCGCGATATCGATCCGCAGATCGTAAGGACAACGCGGGGAGGAGGGCGGGATAGCTCGTTCTCCTTCTGCCGTGCGCTCCCGTATCTCCTCGGGCCTTTTTTCCTCGCAACGCCGGTATCCGCGTGCGTGTCGCCGCAGTGGAATCACGAATTACCGGCGCGCTGATCGCTCGGGGCTTCAACGGACAGTTCGCCGACTTGTGGGACCTTGCGCGTTTACCTGCATACAGGGTGCCCCATTAGTAGTCATTAAACTTTCCCGCATGACTGACCTGCCCGGCTTTTGGGCCCGCGCGACGCCGGTGTGTACGACCGTCGGCCTTGCGAGAGGACGGCGTGCTCGAGGTCCTTAGAAAATTGGTTCGCGTATTTGCATCGGTGCGTGAGTGCATTCGTGCGTGTGTGTGTGTACGCGTGAACGCACTCGCGACAGGTTGCCATTATGAAATCTGAAATTCAAAGAGCCAAAGTACGCCGGAGTAATTTACGTTTTTGCGGCAAAGTGCCTCGCGACGAGCAATACTTATGTGCGTATTCGAAGCGTGATTTGTCCTCCTACACTCGCTCGATTCCTTCACATCGTCGTCGTCGCCACCACAGGGAAATTATGCCGTTGCTATTAGCGCGACATTTGCATGCGACGAGTGGATTTGTTGATAACGCGAATCAACGTGTTTTTGTCGTTGTCTATGCAAAAAAAAAATGTTACCCGGACTAAATCGTAATGGTGATTTAATGCACGACACCGCGAGCCGCGTGATTTAACATACATAATACATCATCACGTTACACATTTATACATTACTTGCAACAGTAACGACCAATTAAACATCATTACGTTACACGTTTGTACATTATTTGCAACAGTAACGATCAATTAATATTTAGCAGGCTATATCGGTGACTCGAATGCCGACAATCATCGTTATTTTGCTTCGCCTTGGTTCTCACGACTGTATGTTTGCACACAGAAAAAAGATGAATATCAATTCAAGACTGAGATTTTTATGTACTAACAAGAACATGAACGGTACGAAACATTTTGTATTTGGGCGAAAATCGGTCCTTGTTAGGATTTTTGTATTAAACTCTTAATATACCCGTGTGCTAACGTAATATATTATGTGTTTGTGTTATCTTACATTTTGTGTCGAGTCGATATTTAATATGTGTAAATATTAAAATAACACATTTTATACTTTCTACTTTTTGACATATTCATTTCTGCGTTAAATTAACACAAAAATTTGGGCAGACCGTTTGGGATGTGTAAAATGTTTTAAATTTAACAGAAAATTTGGTTACTGTGTGAGAGGAGGAAACATCGAATAGGAAGGGACGATATCTTCAAACTTTGAAGAATTGTATCAGTTTGAAGATATCGTTCTTTTCTATCTAATATATTTTTCCTCTTAATTTATAAAAATTCTTGAATGGCAAGTATATGATATTTTTGGGAATTATATTTCTTCATGTGAGCAAATTTTATTTTCACATAGGATTGTATATTCTTTATTTATATATTACTTATATGTGAGAATATGAGTTTCAAATTGATACAATCTTTTTTCTATGTGCAATGTTCGATTTTATATGCGTACGTATGCAAGTTTCATTCTCGTATAAAATCTTATAATTCTCGCTTATATATGTATGAGAATTTGAGTCTTGAGTTGATACTGATATTTTTCCGTATAATATCATATATTATCGTTCTTACGATATTTATATCCACAAGAGAGAGAGAGAGAGAGAGAGAGAGAGAGAGAGAGATACGAGAAAAACCGTCTGCCTCGGATTATCAACATAACATTACGAACGATCGAGCTTAACGCAAATCGATCTTCGGACAAGAGGTTCCGCCAGATCGGCCGGGGTCCGGCGTGTCGGCCGGCGCGATTTCGAGGGTCACCCTATACGGTGAGAGGCGCGGAGGGAGGTTTGCGGGGTAAGAGAACGGTCGCGGGAAGAGTGTCCGGCCGGCCGTCCGTCCGTCCGAAAACGGATGGTCACCCCGTTCCGGAGGGTCATCCATTGGCTCTCTCTCTGACTTAGCATAAAAGGGTAACTAGCAAATGCTCAATGCCCGCTGTCATAATGGAGCGAGTGTCCCATGGACATAATTAGGCGCGCGCAGCCCATGGGAAATTCGGACCCCATTCCAACGTTTCGCCGGGCGCTGGACGTTTCGCATGAGCATTAAAGCGATGGGGTCGTCATCCGGTCGCGGGCAGCAAGACGATCGCGCGAAGTGTCGGCGAGCAGTTGTCAAACAACGCCGGGAAATATGACACACGTGTGCGTGAGCGACGGTGGCTGGGTCGCGATACAGGCGGTAAAAATAGAAGTCGGACGGCAATTGTCGGACGCTCGATGACGTGAAACGCCAATCCGTCCGATCGATCGTTCGTTGTGTTTCCTCGTTTCACGTGGCTCCTCTCATACGCGCGATTCTTACGCCGGGGAATGCGACGCGAGAGGCTGCGACAGCAATATGTAGACACACACAGCGCGACGAATGCGGTATTCATAATTGGACATTATTAACCGTGGTCGTTGGGAAACCGACCGTTTTCTCGTTACGCGTCGGTCTGTTTGCTTAACGATTCGATAACTGCTTGCTTTAAAGTGATTACACCGCGAAGAGAGAGAGAGAGAGAGAGAAAGAGAGAAGGGGAGTGAAGAAGAAAAATGCGTCGATCACATAACGAGAAAATTAAGGACGCCGCCGGTGATAGACGACGACAGCATTCCAGACAATCGATGATGAACGAGAATGAATTGAAAATCTCCTGTCTTCGAGGGAAACGCCGGCTGTGTCTCGATATTACAGCGATCCGCACCGCGGAGGGAATTAATCCTCCGGACGATGTTTCACGTCGCAAGGTTAAAGATGACAAAGAATCGCCATTAATATTCAGTCCGCGCGTAAAAATGCGCGATTTGCATATCCGTCAGAGAGATCTGCCTATAATGAAAGACCACCGCACCGTGGGCAATATCAATTCCGATTGAAAGTGCGGAATAACGATGTCTAGCAATTTAAATTAGAATTTAATCGCCGCGGCGGAGCCCAACGATTCAATCGTGAGTCGGGAGTGACGTTTAAACACGGCTCCTCGGCGGTCCTCTCGACGAGGCGTTATCCTTTCAGCTACTTTATGAGCACCGAGGAGCGCGTACGCGAGCTTACACTGCGCGTTAGCGGTATCTTCGTGTCGTTGATAAATTAATTTATTTTCGAATAAATTTCGCCCGCGACACACAGCGACAGAAAGAGAGAGAGAGAGAGAGAGAGAGAGAGATACACATTCCGAAAAGCGAAACCGGAAGGTTGCGCCGTGTATCTCTAGACTTTATTTACGAGCTTGTCATTTATCGAGATTTACTAGCGGCTACATCGTGTGTGTTTACGCGCGCCGTGGACTGTCGATCGTGCGCTGTAGACTGCAAGACGTTGGCAGGAATGTCGTTCCGATACCGCCCGTCCGAAAAGAGCCCGCGCGGGCCTCAAGGCCGGTCGAAGCGCGCGCGGCCACTCGCGTTGAAATCGCCCGCCCGGCCGATGCAGGCGTTGAAATCACCGCGCGCGTCGCCCGCTGGACGCGGGCGTTGAAGTCACCGGCGCCGCGCAGCGCAGCACAGTTTCGAGCGCTGCGGACTCGCGCGCAATCGGACGGGCGGCAATTTTCGACTACGAGGCCGAGAGTCGAGCATGACACGACGCGATATTTTCCGTCCGGCGATACAACTGACAGCCGATACTTTTTCGCGACTCTGAAAGATGTTTATCGAGCGAGAGTGGTTGTCGCTCCCGAACGAGATATCATTATTCGGACCTTGACGCGGGAGCGAACCGCGTCCGGGCAAGAGCGGCAATTACTTCCTTTTTGCGCGCCTTTTCAGCATCGGAATCGGCGCAAAGCCGATTCGAAATTGCACCGATTTCGCGCGATCTCTGAAAGAGATCCGTGCGTGCGAGCCGCTAATTTATTCCCGAGACGCGATGTCGCGGCACGCGGTATATCCTGCTATCGCAGGAGGCAAATCCGGTACGCCCACGTACCGAGCCCATCGAAATCCCAATTCAATCGAAAGCAAAAACTCACGGGTTGCGCTTTATCGCTGGAGTGCTGACAACGAAGCGGGTTGACACGTCCGATTGCAAGGGACGAAAAAGGAAGAAAGAGAGAGAGAAAGCTCCGAGGTTTTCAGATCCTTAGACGTACCCCGCTGGATATCCTTCCGATGGACGGCACCTTGAATGCGTGCGTGGATCGCACGAGTCTCTCTCTCTCTCTCTCTCTTTCTCCCGGTGTCCTCCGGAAGGAAAACCAAACTCGGAGACTCCGGTATATCGTACACTCACACTTTACTGTTTCCCGCGCATCACTGATCGTTCGGTTCCTCTTTCACACGCGTGTGCTCCCTCAGTCGAGTTTTCGGTCACTCAGTTGTATTCGCGCGGCATTCAGGCGCGATCAAAGTCCCCGAATGCTCGCGAGCAGGACTCTCCCTCGGCGTTTCTCGGCGGAATCGGCGGATCGGCCGCGATCGCGAGATAATCGGCGACGGATTTTTAAGCGATCCGACACGAAGCTCCTGCTCTCGTCGGCGATCCTGCGGACTGGCTCGTCGAGTCTCTCTCTTCGCGCGCATTCATTAATATGATAATCATCCAATACGTATACGGTGCCTCTCGATGGTCGCTCTTGTCTCCGTCTCCGTCATCGTCGCGGCCGGCGACGGCGGCGCCGCGCGAAACACCATCGTAAATCTGAGAGCGCGTTCGCGAATGTCCAGCTTGCGATCGAGACAGGTGGAAGAGGCGAAAATCGGATGGGGAAATTCGCGGGAGCGATCTGCGCCCGACTGCACTCGCGCTCTTCGGAATTCGGGACGCGACTTTCCGTGAGGCCCGGCGACAACGACCGAGAAAGCGTCGAGGGTTTTGCCGAAAATCCTCTCGCCGGCCTGCGCTGCCTCCGGCCTGGCTGAGAGTCCGCGTCGACGCACTTTTCGCTACTTCGACACCGTCACTCTCCGTGTCTCGGCGCGTTTTCACGTATCTCCGATCATTTCGTTATCGCGCCTCAGCCTTCGCCGTCCACCTCATCCTCCGTCCTTCCTCGTCCTCTCCTTCTTCTTCTTCTCTCCTTCTCCTTCGTCGCCACCACCTCCTCCTCCACCTCCTCCTCCTCCTCGGCGTCTTCCTCCTCCACCTCCAGCTTCTCCACCTTCCACCAGCGAAGACGACTCGTCGCGCTGCCGCCCTCCTCTTCTCTTTCCTCTTCCTCCGCTTCTTCCTTCCTTCCTCCGCTTCTTCCTCCCGTTCCGTACGATCGGGCGAGCAACCACCCGCCGCCAGCGAGCGCTCGATGCCGTCGAGGTGCCGTCGCGCGCCGACTAATTTTCGGACGAACTTTCCGGTTCGGTGTCTTGTATTGGACTGTGCAGAAGTGGCACCTTCCAGTTTCTGAACTTACATCTTGTCAGGTAAGTGTGAGCTTTGCCCGCGCGGCACCGGGGCGGTCGCGCGTGTGTGCGCCGCGTGCACGTGCACAGTCGCGGGTGCCCACACGCGTCGCGGCTCCGTGTGCGTGCGTGTCGCGCCGCAGACCCGCCTCTTTCCCCACTCCACACGCGCGTTCTACCTGGCCTCTCTCTCTCTCTCTCGTTCTCTTTCTCCGTCGCTCCGCCGTGCGTGTGTGCTCCGGATCGCCGCCATACGAGCGTGATAGCGGCGAACGAAGCGTCGTCGTCGTATGGAGCGCACACGTTGCGCGTGAACGTGTACGTGCGTAAGAGCGCGCGCGCGCCGCCGCCGACGTGGAGACGCGCGTGAGTGTGCATACGGGTTTACCCCCGTGTGTCGCCGTAGACGACCACTGGTAGCTTCGTTCAGGTATCAACGCGCGACCGTCCCTCTCTCTGTCCCGCTCGCGCTTCTCGTCCTCCTCCTTCTCTATGCGGGCCTCTCCCCCTCCCCCTCGGGTGATCTTTTCTTTTTCCACCGCGTCCTCCTGCCCGTCTCCTTCCTCCACTACCCGTCTAGTTCGCCGCGATGCGTGAGTGCGTGCGTGACTCTGCCGATGCGCGTAGGGGACATTTAGCGTGTCGCGCGATCGCGTTCTACCCCTACCACCATCTCTCGCGTTCGGAGAAAGAGAGAGAGAGAGAGAGAAAAAGGGAGAAAGGTGAACGAGCGAACGTTTCCTGAGATTCGACACGCCGCGAGGGATCAGCCGAGGAGGGTAGCTTCTCTCCAGGCAGCGTTCTCTTCCGGGGGTGGACGATTCGCGCGGAATTCCTCTTCGCGTCGCGATAACATCGCCGAAGCTGGTGGAGTTTATGAGTATTTTACAGCCTGATGCGCAATGTCGCGCGTGTGTGTGTGCGTACGGGCCTGGCGTTGGTCTGATTAAATCGCGAGAAAATCGAGATACGTGTTCGCACGTACGCGCTTGAGAGACCGTAGCTCTTGATGATACATCACTATCGGATTATACTGCGCATTTAATAAACTTGTCTCCTCCTCGCGGAATATGCTTAGCATATTTTCGAGGAGAGCGATAGAAAGCATAAATCTGTACGTCGAGACCTATCCGAGGAGCATTTGCATAATCACGAGAAAACAAAATCTTAATCGCCTTAAGGTAATTAAGGGGACTCTGATCGAGACAGATATGCGTTAATTCTATTAAAGAGAGAAAGTCCGCGTTTTTGAAGTTTCGCGTGACTTTCCAGAATCCAGATTTTATTACTGGCCACTTAACTTCCGTGAGATTGGACATGCATATTTCATTACTTAGATAAAACCAATGTGACGGTGTGAAAGAAGAAAAAAAATGTATTAATCACGAGAGATGTAACGCGAGAAGAATAATCTCTTCATCTACGTATTTTATTTAAACGTATTTATTTTATCTCAATTAACCATACTTATATTAAATTCCTATAAACACAAGAAGTCTTTAAACCCAGAATAAAAATTAATGTTCTGCTCTAATCTGTTTTACTCTATTTTATTTTCAACGCAAGCACGATATCTGCATAGAAATTTTCCTAGATTTTCCTATATATAGCATAGATTCCGATTTAAATACCCAAAGTTGCTTCAGAAAAGGTTACCACTACGATATCAACTGGGAATTTTTATCTCAAACATGAGATAACGATTTTTTTCCCGATGCTGATCGACTCTGCATTGCGCTTTCCTTCGTGCCGTGTATATCGATTAATATCGCCACACTGAGAAAAAAGCGGTTAGATCGACAAAATTGGCGATTATTCTCATTCAAGAAAATATTATATTCACTGAATATGCACAAATATGCGTTGATACAGCAATATGTTTCGTTGATCTAGTTGCTGATCAAATCATAATATCGTTAAATTAATTAACTCAATATAGCAACTGTATAATTTGTTCAGTGGATTCAGTGGACTAAATGTTATGTCTGAACAAATTTTGTTTAAGAAAGGTTTTGTTAATTCTACTATTTTCTTTCCTCAATGCAGAGTCGAATGATAGAATATCAGATTAGGAGATTGATAAACGGAATTATATTTTTAATGTTATTATGCTTAATAGCGCGTTTGTATATACCTGTTAAGTGTAAATACTTAAAGTGTTTTATATATTTTGTCCAATCACAATGTAAACTAGACAAAATCTTTGGCGAGACGGGAGTAACCGAATAGAATTCACGTTTCTCGCTTGGAATCGTCTATTTGAAACATCACACTGCTAACCAGAACCTGTGTAGATTTCCCAAACGAAATAATCTACAAATTATTTTGAGAAATCGGACTGAATTCCAATTAGATCCCAAGAAATTCTGTATGCGGGTATATTTCTCTTCCCTCTTGAATTAATCGGATGTAATCTTCTCCCGCAACTTTGCGTCTTCAAAGTTAATTATTCCGGTAACTATATTCAAAATTAAAATTCGCCCCAAGTCCACTCGAAATTGGCTCGAGGACAAGGTTGTCTCAATTTGCCAGAACCTCTTCATCCTCGGTCGGTTATAACGCAAAAACCGTTGACGCCTTCCGCGGCATCCCGCGCGCGGACGTTACATGTAAGCGCGCGCCCGGTCACGGGGAAAGAGAAATCCACACACTTGACGTTTTAATATTGTCCCCCCTGGCACGAATAAATCGCCCGCTCGAGAACACAACCTCAGGCGTGGAAAACATCGATAGCGGGCAGGGATCGCCCTCGAAGCTTTTTCTACCGAATGGAAACTCGATGAAAGTTTCACCGAGATGTCAACACCGGTTACTTTATTACATCGCACCGGTATTTCGATTAGACGAGCCGACGAAGCCGCCCGAAGTCGCTCGCGGAGTTTCCTCTTTTCCGCGCCTATTTGGCCGACGAGACACTCGTCGCAGGGGCGAACCGGACACAAGAGAGTATACGTTCACCTAATTGGCGCCTGTCACGTCCGATGAACGATTTCGACGTGTCTTACCCGAGAAAGTTATCCGCCGATACAATACGTATGCCTACATAGAAAGAGGATTCTAGATTCAAGTAAAGAATTATTCCAATATCCTTTGGCAAAATTTTACTCCGATCAAGTAAATATATGTTTTACTTGGATAATTATCCAAGTAAAATAAATTCTAGTAAATTGTAATTTACTAGAGAAATATTTTCAAGTAATATTTACTTATCGCTATTATTATTTATTACTTCTCAAGTAATACTTGTTTGATCCAGATAAAAATTTGCAAAGGAGCATTATTTACTTGAATCCAGCCTTTTTTTCTCCGGTGTATCCCGTGAGGATTTTTTAACTCTCGGCGCGGAATCGAAATTTCATTACGCGTCGTGTCTCTCAGTCCTTGCCGACGACGCGACTGATCGTATCATTAATCTGTCGCATCAACGACGACGACGACGACGCAAAAATAACCGGGAGCGACTCGAAAAAGAGGTGACCGCCATGCCCGCGGGGTATCCTCGTACATATGCGCGTATCGGCGAATTCCGAACGCGGCGCCAATTAATTCGACGATTTCGCGACGATACCTAGGGCGTGGAAAACTCCGATCCCCGGTGCCGCTTCCCTTTCCCTCGCCTTTCCTTTTTTCCTCCTCCTCTCATTTCCACGAACTCTCTCTCGAACGCGACATTGGCGGCGACGCACGGCGCACGATGACGTGCGACGACGACGTACGCCGGGAAGTCGCTCGAGAGTTTCACCTCAGGCGTCTCCGTCGGCTATTTTAACGAACGCCCCGGAGAAGTCGCCGGCACCGAAGTTCGTGCAGGCGCAAATAAGATGATAGTTTCACGACCGGCTCGTCGCCGAGCGTCTATTTTTCCATCTTCGGCCGGCCGCGTTACGCCCATAAGCGATCCCGCGAGTGTCGATCTCATACCTAAAACGAGAGGTTGATCGGGCGCGCCGCCCGGATCGCGCGCAAGCATGCGCCCGCATGCTCGATGAGAAGGGACGAGATGAAGAAAACGGCAGACAGACAGACAGAAAGAGAGAGTTAGAGACCGGGAGAAAGAGGATCGCGCAGGTAGGTACTGTTAATCAAGCGAAATCCCGCCGCCCGAACCAGTTTCGTTAATGAAGCGGTGACACGATATCCATTAGGACGAGAGATTTTATGCCAGCGCGCGAAATTCGCGCTGACGACGCGAGGCTGTCGCGAATACGAGGGGGATACGCTCGATCGAAATCGGATAATCGACCAGAGGGAGAGAGAGAGAGAGAGAGACAATATCTTCGCATCGACCGCGCAAAACGCGCCGCTCGAGTTGCTCTCGATAATGAGATCACCGTTGTCATAATTGGTCCGCGTAATCCTCGAGGAAATTTCCAAGTGCGCGAGAGCGTGTGCTAAATGTTATCGATATTTTTCTACGTGTTCTTTCACGTTGTTAGCATGACTCCCTTCGCCGTTAACGATTTCGGCGAGGATCGTAAATCGCGTTAATTAAATCACACACCGTCATCACGCGTTATACCGCGGTGTGCCGTGGGCAAACGAGTTCGCCGGGACGATTTTCAGTAGTAAAAGCAGGCGCGAGCCAGCCGCGGCTTACGCAACGACGAGGAGCACCTGTCGATAATGAGATCGTTATTAATTTGCGCGTGAATATGCAGAAAGGATCGCGGCGTCTCGAGGTGACCGAAAGTTGCGCATACGACGAGAAAAAGCGTCCTCGGAAAATACGCCCCGACGAGGCGCCGCTTCTCGCAGAATTTGTGCGCGGTCATCGGACCGAGGCGGAATTCGTGAAAGCACATCGCTCGTACACTCAACCCTCATCCAAGTTTAATTATAAATGTTAGCGCGAATTACTAGGAGTCGCTAAAAGAAAATAGAACAGAATAGAATCTGCTTTGTTATACTGTAGGATGGGAACAACGATTAATGCTGTGACAAAATAAATACACACACACACACAGCCGTGAGAAAAATGAAAAAAAGAAAAAATATATAAATATGGTTTAGAAAATGTAGAGTGATATAAAATTATAATAATGATGAGAATCAAAGACATAGAATGAGATGAGAATGACGGTTAAATGCTTGAGTTTCGTGAACTAAAATAATGATTACGAAGGCCGATTTACATAATGCCGGTGGAAGCTTTTTAATGACCGATGGCAGCGAATTCCAACTCGTATTGCGCATATAATTAAACAAGACTGATGAAAAATATTAATGCGATGTTTATGCACGCAAAAAAAAAGTGCTAAACTCAAGTAAATAATTCATGTAAATATTAATTCCAATACTTCTTAGCAAATTTTTATGCGAATCAAGTAATATTTACTTGATCCAAGTAAAATATTTATTTGATCCAGGAAAAATCTACTTAATTCATGTAAAAATTTGCTAAGAAGCATCGGAGTAATTATTTATTTGAATCTAGCACTTTAACATTCTGTGCATAAATATACTGAGGAAAAAATATTAAAAATTTTATCGCATTATTTATACGTGGGATATTTTGTTTCACAGGAAATAAATATTATATAATATAATATAAATAATGATATATAATATATATCACAGAAATAGATCTCTTATATTCTATAAATAAATGTGTAAATATTTTTTCTCAGTGCAGATGTTCGAGTCTTAACGGACGTTCGGTCGTTCGTAGATCTCACCGCGACAAAACAAATGTCCGCGGACATAAGACAGAATATTCGTGGATAAAACGATGCGCGTACGTTACACGTGCAAATACAATATATATAACGAATTAATGCGTCTTCTCTTCGCGTTGGGAAACAAGTGCGTTGTAAACAATTCGCCGAGTCTCCGTCGCTCTCTCACTGTTTTTTCCCCTTCGTTCTTTCCTTCTCGTCTTCTCTCCTTTTTTTTCTTTCTTTTCATTTCCATCAGGTAGATCGTTGTAACTGGAACGTGCGCGTTTTCCCCGGCCGCGTCGCGCGATTTATCGGGTCTCTTTTCGAATTCTTATCGCGCTTCGTAAAAACGACGTCGAGCGTTATGGCAACTGCGGCGACGGTGG
Source organism: Dinoponera quadriceps (assembly GCF_001313825.1). Classification (NCBI taxonomy): domain Eukaryota; kingdom Metazoa; phylum Arthropoda; class Insecta; order Hymenoptera; family Formicidae; genus Dinoponera; species Dinoponera quadriceps. Next base: position 233,410 of record NW_014556974.1, on the reverse strand, counting down.
CAGTGGCGGCGGGACGACACGTATAACCGTGAACTGTCGTTACGTTTGTCATTGTCGTTGTAAATAAAAGGCCGCGTCGTATCTGCCGGTACCGCCGAGAAAGAGAGATCTACCGCAGATATCTCCGGGTAAACGAGTATCCGCTCGCGTCTGCCGCGACAGTAATGTCGGGGCGAGCTCTTTTATTAGGCCCTGCTTCTTCTTCCTCCCTTCCCTTCTGCGCGCGCTCGTTTGTCGAAAACCTTCTTCTTCCCGGTATTCGTTCGGACTACCGATGTACGCCGTAACAAATTCTGACGAGAGGCATATCTTCCGCCGCGTGGCTCTTTGCCTTCCACGCACGCTCGTGATCCAATTTCCCTCCTCTCCTCTTCTTCCTTTCTTCGATAAAAAACGCGCATTCCTGTGCGACGAGATGCGCGCACGCTCGTGACATGAAATGCCATTAGATCCCGGAGTTTCGAGTCAAAAGGAAGAGAACTTCTCCCTCAGGGAGAGATGTCATCGCGCGCGAGACAGAAGTTGAACGCTCCGGTTCGCGCGAAACGCCGTCGCTATATGGGAAACGCGCGTTTCAATCGCACGTGAGAACACCGTCGTCGTG